>NC_058131.1:297267648-297313314 GCF_016433145.1 Gracilinanus agilis | reverse complement strand
TCTCTCTCTCTCTCTCTCTCTCTCTCTCTCTCTCTCTCTCTCTCTCTCTCTCTCTCTCTCTCTCCCTGTGTGTGTGTGTGTGTGGAAAAGGCAGGATTGTAGTAAGTGTTCAATAAAATAAGTAGCAGTAATTAAGGAATAGAGATACAGGAAAAGGGGAAGAAAAAAATTATACACCCCTATACATAAGTGCATATAGAGAGATAAACAAAAATCCAGACAAAAATGAAAATGCATCTATACATTAATATGGTTAAATAGGAGGCAGTATGAAAGACTATTTTGAGTCAGGAAGTCTTGGTTTCAAGTCCTGCTTCCAAGGCTCTGATTCAGATACTTCTCTTTTTTTTCCTCTGTAAGGCTAACTAAGCCTTTTATCCTCTCAATGTCTCTTGGCAATTCTCTAAGACTACAAGTTATAGAGTGCTTATTGCTTTGTTTTGATAAAGGAAGTTTCCCCAATGAGATATTCAAATACCACAGAATCATAAGTCTAGTTTGAAAAAAAAAATAAAAGAAATGCACAAACAGACTTACAAACTTATATTCACATATCCTTCAAAAGAAATACCCATAATACAAGGAGAAGAAAATGTCCTCTAAAAGTCAAGGAAAAAATAACTCAAATCCAGTATAATATTTAATGAATTAGAAGACAACAAACATACTCAAATGTTTAAAGATGTGAGGTTTCTTAGGGGCAGACCTGATACCAGCACACTGCTAACTCAGGTTTTGATGTCAGGATGAAATGAAGCATTCGTTACTCATTGAACAGGTAAAATTATTTAAAGGATTGTAGAATTTAGCATCAGTAGAACTGCCCTTTTCTGCATAGGGAAATGGGTTTGGTCAACAAGGCACGAATAAGCACAGATCCCTTCTGAGTTCCATTTTTTAATGACATTATGTGACCAAGTCAACAAGAACCAAAGGCTACCAGCTATCTGGTTCAAGAAAGGGTCGACTTGATTGTGGGCTTCTTGGTCAATCCAGTCTTGACTTTGTCACTTTTTAGGGAAAATTTATTCTAACATATGGGAGAGGTAGAGTTAGGTGGGAGGAGGAAGTGGGAAACTTTTGTAGATAATGGTTCTATCACAAAGGATTTCCTTCAAAAGAGTACATTTTCATGAACATTTTAAATGATTTTTCACCAAAAATAGGATTAGGAAGCAATTGAAGAGGCAACTAGGTGGCTCAGTGGATTGAGAGCTAGGTCTAGAGACTGGGTTCAAATCCAGCCTGAGACATTTCCTAGCTGGGTAACACTGAGCAAGTCCTTTAACCCCAACTGCTTAGCCCTTTTCTCTTTTATGCCTTTGAACCAATACATACTATTAATTCTAAGATGTAAAATAAGGATTAGTTTAAAAAATCAGGACAAGATTACAATTTGACAAGCACTTATTAAGTATCAACTGCATAGCCAAGAAATCTTAAAATTCTGGTCATATAGGGGAGGTGAGGATCAACAAATAGACTAAATGAAATTGCATGAATTGAAGAACTAATCCCATACTTATCTTACAGCTGGGATTCTGAAACCCTAGTGAAGTTCTTCCTTTCCATTTTGGAATATGAGTTGTTAATAATTTTATCTAGAAATGTATGAAAATTATATGATTGAAAGGAAACATACTTTTTTTTTTTTACATTTTACTTCTCCCCTGTAATTTAACAACAAATAAAATGAGCATTCATAGAAACATATTACAACAGAATTAGAAGATTGTATTTGGAATTTCAGATCTCTATTCTGTATACCTCTCCCTTCTTAAGTATATGAAAAATTCAGCCAATAGCTATCAAAATGGACCTATATGCCTCATCTTCTTTCTGGTCTTCTTTTGGTTCTCTTTACTGGAAAAAAAAAGTCTCAGTGACTTTTTTCATTTTCCTTTTTTTTTTCTTTTTCTTCCTTTCTACCTTTCTTCCTTTTTTCTTTCCTTTCCTTTCCTTCCCCCTTTTCTGTCAGAAAGACCTAAGTTGAAATCTAGCCTCAGACATTCACTAATTGTATGATCCTGGGCAAGTCACTTAGCCTTTGTTTGTTTCAGTTTCCTCAATTCCAAAAAAGTGATAATAGTAATAGGACATACCTCATAGGGTTATTGTAAGAATTGAATTAGACATGATATTTGTTTTTTAAACTTTTTTAATTCAAATATATTTTACTTCCCCAATTATATGCAATAACAATTTTCCATATACATTTCCCCAAAATTATAAGATTCAAATTTTCTCCTTTCTTACCTTTCCTCCTTCAGAGATGGTAAGTAATTTGATCAGGATTATACATATATTATTATGCAAAACATACTTCCATATTTGTCATTGTTGTAAGAGGATACTCACATAAAACCCAAACCCCAAAATAAAACCATAAATAAATTAATTCAGAAGATAGTATGTTTTGATTTGCATCTGATTCCAATAAATCTTTCTCTGGAGATGAATAGCATTCATTGTCATAAGTCCTTCAGAATTGTCCTAGATCATTGTATTGTTGAGAGTTAGCTAATTCTCTTACAGTTTATCATAATACAATTTTGCTGTTAGTGTGTACGATGTTCTCCCAGTTTTGCTTATTTCACTCTGCATCAGTTCAGGTAGGTCTTTCTAATTTTTTCTGGAAGTATCCTGTTTATCATTTTTTACAGCACAATAGTATTCCATCACCATCATATACTAAAATTTGCTCAGACATTTCCCAATTGATGGACATCTCAATTTCCAATTCTTTGATGCTACAAAAAGGGCTTCTATAAATATTTTTGTAAAAGCAGGTTCTTCCCCTCCTTTTTAAAAATATGTCTTAGGGATACAGACCTAGTAATAGCATTACTGGGTCACAGGGTATGCACAATTTTATAGCCCTTTAGGCATACTTCCAAATTGCCTTCTAGAATGGTTGGATCAATTAAAAATTCCACTAATAATGCATTAGTGTACCAATTTTGCCACATCCCCTCCAACATTTATCATTTTCCTTTACTGTAATATTGGCCAATCTGAAAGGTGTGAGGTAGTGGCTCAGAATTTTTTAAATTTGCATTTCTCTTCCCAAGAGTGACTTAGAAATGTTTTTCCTATGATTATTGATAGCTTTGATTTTTGATTTTTATCGAAAAATTGCTTGTTCAAATCCTTTGACCATTTGTCAACTGGGAATGGTTTATATTCTTATAAATTTGACTTCATTCTCTATAAATTAGATCTTTATCAGAGAAATTTGTTATAATTTTCCCCAGTTGTTGTTTCCTTTTTAATTCTAGTTACATTGGTTTTGTTTGTACAAAAGCCTTTTGATTTAATAAAATCAAAATGACTCATTTCATATCTTATAATGCTCTCTGTCTCTTGTTTGATCATAAATTTTTCCCATCTTCATAGATCTGCCAGGTAAACTCTTATAGTTCCCCTGATTTACTTATGGTTAGACATAATGTTTATAAAAAATGCTTAGCACAGTGTCAGACACATCCTTTTTTCCTTCCTTCGTTCCTTCCTTTCCTACTTCATTCCTTCCTTCCTTCCTTTCTTCCTTTCTTCCTTCCTTCCTTCCTTCCTTCCTTCCTTCCTTCCTTCCTTTCTCTCATCTATTCCCCATCTCTCTCACCCCAACCCCAACTGGTAAAAAAAGAAAAAGAAAAGAAAAGAAAAGAAAAGAACAAAGCCTTTGTTACAAATACTCAGTGTCAAGCAAAACAAACTCTCACATTGACTTTGTCCAAAAATGTATCTAAGGCTGCATCTTGAGTCCATCCCTTCTTTCTCAGGAGGTGGATAGCATAACACATGTATTTTAATGGGTTCCCTGTAAAGAGAGTGTCTTCTCTCTTTGGTTTAATCCATTAGTAACTTTCATACTGACAGCCCAGCAGGGGATTTTGGTGCTGTGGAAAGATCCCTTGTCTTGGGGGTTTTAAGACTTAAAATCTAATTTGATCCCTGCCATTTGCTAGCTCTGTGTCCTTGAACAAGTCACTTCTCTCTGGGTTTTAACTACCTCATCTACAAAATGAGGGGATTGGACTAAATAACTTTCTCCTAATACTAATAGTGACCTATTCCTTCACATGGTGATCACATATAATAAGTGTTCAATAAATTATTTTTTCATTCATTAATTTATTCTGAACCAATTTTACAGCTGGTTGTACTTCATTATAGGTTTGCAAATAACATTGCCTTGGTGGCTTCCTAAATTGCTTATGCATAGGGCCAGCCCTGTGTGCCTCTCAAACTCTGTGAATAGTTAAAACTTGTCCATGTGTGCAGACTGAGAAAAAATAGACAGAATTACCTCCTATGGAGTTTACAGAACCCCAGGAACTGATACTGTATACAACTGAAGCCACATGTTTGTATCTGGGAATATATTCAAGCCCATCTGCTTTAACCATTTGTAATGTTATAAATTAGGAAAACATCAAAATGTCATAATGCCAAGGAGGGCTGCTTTGTTGTCTTCCAATTCTATATGAGATGAGTTTGTTATCAAACTCTTCTTGCAAACATTCAGAGAACAGCAGGCCTTCTGGAGGGACAGATGGTCACTGTAGCTCCGAAATTTGGTCTCTGGGAGAGTTATGTGTCTTATATTTCTTATAGACATAAAGAGCTGTGTGGGATGGTGGGCTGTGTCAGAGTCACTTAGAGGGATGGGGTTTGGAGGGAGTGGGGGGAGAGGAATTCTATAGGAAATCTAGAAGAGTTGTTTTGAGTTAGACATAAAAAAGTAAAATATCATTTAAAAGAGAAATGCAAAATATGAGAGGTAGAAGAGGGAGAAAACCACAAAATCTATGTTGTCTTTCCTTTCAAGCTTGGCTGAGTCTCAACTACTCCATGAAGCCCTCTCCAATTCATAACCTACTCTCTCCTTTTTCTTGAACATAGAATTTGTTATGTATACTGATCATTGGCCACTTGTGTGATAGATATTATCTATATTATCATTTATGTATTCTGTCTTTTTTAACTAGATTTTAAGTCTTTTTTTTAAACCCTTGTACTTCAGTGTATTGTCTCATAGGTGGAAGAGTGGTAAGGGTGGGCAATGAGGGTCAAGTGACTTGCCCAGGGTCACACAGCTGGGAAGTGTCTGAGGTCTGATTTGAACCTAGGACCTGAGAGTCAGGCCTAGAGACAGGAGGTCCTAGGTTCAAATCTGACCTCAGACACTTCCCAGCTGTGTGACCCTGGGCAAGTCACTTGACCCTCATTGCCCACCCTTACCACTCTTCCACCTATAAATCAATACACAGAAGTTAAGGGTTTAAAATTTAAATAAATAAATGATAATCTATTTAAAAAAAAAGATTTTAAGTCTTTTGAGGGTTGGGACTATGCATGCCTTATACTTTTATACTTCCACAAGTATTCCTTAGTTATTTAGTGTCATCCTATTGCTGTTGCTGCTGCTGCTGCTGCCTTGTCATGGTAGCTTAAACCCACCCTACCCCATGAGGACTCCTGCCTTGGGGCTATATTATCCAAATTAGTAAGAGTCCACTATTTCCCACCAGAGCAAAACCAAAACATTTGTCTTCACTAGGCTACATTCTAGTCTTCTTCTCTATGCACACCTCTCTCCCCCAAACTATTGCCTTTATTGCTCTTGCAATCAATATTCCCATTGCTTCTGGAATGGGGAGATAATCAACTCCTCTTTGTTCCAATTAAAATCCTTGGACATGTGATTTTCCATTAGAATGTAAGATGCTTGAGGGCATGGACTATCTCCTTTCTGTATTTATATCTCCATCACATAATCTGATAAATGCTTTTTCATTCATTCACTCATCAAGAAGCTTTATACTAGCCTGGATACTCCACAATACACAGGTAGATAAAAGGGAAAACTAAATAAAACGTGGTCCTTATCACTTATGGATCTCCCTTCTAGGAGAAATTTAGGGTTAGATAAGGAGATATACCTTAAGCTTATAAGAATACTCGGACCCAAGTTTAATCAAACCATCATTACTGAACAAGAATCATCAGGGTGGACTACATCAAGGCAAGAACAATTGCTTTAATAGACAGGAGAGAATACATTTCATCCAACAGAGAGGGAATGAGTTTAGGGTATGGAATAAGACATTTGTTTATATATTTGGACATTGAGGAAATTTGTTTTGCTTGATCGTCCATATTTGTCTTAGAGTATTTGATTTTTTTTCTTCCTTTTTCCAATGGAATTGGAGAAGAGCAGGAGGGATTTTTTTGTTGGATAAACTTTTATTATAGATTTTTGTTCATTTCTTTTTTAAAGAGGGGATTATGATATGAAAGATTGCATGAACTTTCAGATGAGGTTTCAGTCTTTTACTTAATTATTTTACTTCATTTCAAGAGATTTGTTATGGTGTGAGGGTAACCTGTAAATGTTTAATAATATACAACCAAATTGCATCAATAAAAATTTTTTAAATCCAATTCAAATTCAAAACATATATATTAACAGCACAATATATGCAAGGCCATGTATTGATTGATAGGGTCACAATCCCATCAGTGGCTATTAAATAGGGATACTATACAATTATAAGTCACAGGCCATTCTGACATATTAACTGAAATGGTCCTCCGTTTGATTACTCCATCTCTAACTGAAATGGTCCTCCCGTTTGATTACTCCATCTCTTCAGCACTGGACAGCTTCTGAAGGAGGCACCACTCAAGGCACCCTGTATAGAAAAGCTGTCTTTTGATTAAGGTCCTATAGAATGGCTACAGTTGAAATGTGCAGGGATCATGGGAGCCAAGTATTTATCCATTTAGACTCAAAGCTAGTCTAACAATATGGAAAAGGGGGGCCTCTCAGCCCCAGATAATTAATGTATATGGACCATCTTCAGGAAGATCAAAATTAATCAACAAAGTAGTAAGTCTTGTGGTTTACTCCATTTTCTAGGAAAAGCAAATCACAGCTAGGCATGGTGGTGCATAGATGTCATTTTAGCTATCAGAAAAGCTGAAGTTGGGGGCTCTCTTGGGTAAGAAGATGTGCATTAATAGAGTAAGCCCTTGAAAGCTAATTTTCTATAGCAGGGGTCAGCAACGTATGGCTCTTTTTACAGGAGCCATAAAGTCAATTTTTTTTCAGGCACTGTTACAGGAGCGCGCACTGTGAGCACTGTATGGCTCTCATGAAATTACATTTTAAAAAATATGGCGTTCATGGCTCTCGCGGCCAAAAAGATTGCAGACCCCTGCTCTATAGTAAAGAGAGTGTGGTCTTCTAATTCAATCCATTTCAACAATAGTTTCCTACTATATGCTAAGAACTAGGGAAGACACAAAGATAAATGAATATTATAGTAAAAAGTTTCCTAGATTTGGAGTCTTTTGAAGACCTGGATTTAAATGATATTTCTGCTTATTAACCATGTGATCTTGAGCAAATTATGACCCCTGAGCATCAGTTTCTTCAACTAGAAAATACACTAGATAAGTAATGGGCAAACTATTCCTAGTGCCAGATCCAGGCATAGTAGTTTTCCCATCACTGCCTTAAGCAATTCCCTTATCACTAGGCCCCCACATTCAGATGTAGTGATTAGGGAATTGCCTAAGACAGTGATGGGCAAACAACTTTGGCCTGAATCTGGCCTGCCAGGAATGGTTTGCCCATCACTGCACTAGATGATCCTTAAAGTCCTTTAAAGTTCTGAATTCCTTAACATGTCTTTTCTGTTCAGTATGCCCAAGGAATTTCACTACCTACCATGTTACCTCAGTACCTATCAAAGTGCTTAGCATAAAATGAGTGCTTAATAAATGCTTATTTGTTTCTTGGTTGCTTCCTGCCATGAAGAATGACATATAAAAAAAAAAAAGAGAATGATTAAAGTCAACTCTTTCAAGTGGAAGTTTTCTATGGAATTTGTCTGATATATTTTTCTCTCAACACTACCCCCCTACTTCCCCTCTTGTCTGAATAATAATTTCTACTAGATGCAAAATCTGCTCTTGTAGTTTCAAGTGATTTCTGTTGAGTCAAGTTTCCTTTAGAACAAGAATTCCTTTTGTGATAATGAGGCCAAAATCCTACCCCCAACACATTCCCAGATACACAAACACAAACACAAACACACAAATTCTGCTCATTTGAGGAGGCTCCACAGAGATTAGAACTTAGCTGAGTAATAAGGAATATACAAAGGGAGAGTGAGGTCCCCCAATGCTTTATTTATTCCTGAGATACACACCAAGTAATCCATGTAGCTGAGAGAATGTCATCAAATCCTCAGACTAATCAAAGCTGCTTGCTTCAACCCAGTGTGCCCACAGACTCCGTGTGTGAATGGTGAGTGTGAGAGAAGGCCCACAAATCTCAAGACCGAAAAGAGATGTCAAATGTTAGTGCCTAGTCAACCCATAAGCACTGTACACTGTATGCTGATCTCATATAAAGGTTTAAGAATAAATGTCAGAGTAAACCCTTAAGCAGTAAATAAGCTCTTTGACTTCTGTCTACTTTTTTTTTCCTATTTCTATTACAGGACCAGAGTCTCACACATCTGGATGCTGGACAAAGGGTTGGTTTCTGAAAACTCCTCTGGAATCCATTATTTCTTTGTGCGTTTTTTTTCAAGCAAATCACCAAAGTGTTTGTGTTTAAAATATTGAATACATATATATTTACTTTCTTTCATATATACATATTTATATACATATTCATATTTATTTGTGTATATTTAATATCCTTAGAGTCTGATCTAGCAATCTTCCCTGCATAGTTACAGGAAGCTCCCACAAAACTACATTTTCTTCAGAGAGGACATATCTTTTATTGGGCTTGTGTCTGTGATAATGATGCAGGTGAATTTTATCATTCCTTTCACCCAACTAGTAATGAACAAATTCACTGTGTATTACTTTGGACTTGATCTCTGGCAAAACACTACTGCAACAAACAATTTGATTTGTCAACACCTTTACAAGGGCTCCTCAATCAATGTCACAAATCCAAATTTAAACAGCAAAGTACATTTGACTGCAAGACCCGAGACTGATTAGAGCTCCGAGTTCAGAGAATTGCTCCAGACAGGACAGCAATCAGATTATTAACTCCACTTGAAAATACTCTCTGCTGTCTGGGATTAGCATGCATATTTTGATATAGATCGATAAGCAATCTCCTTTCTATAAGAAATGCCTGCAACATTCATTTGGCTGATCAAAGGTAGATATCAGCTAGTGGTGACAGCAGCTATTGTTTCCTACTTTCTTTACAGGAGAGCCTTCATTTAAAAAAAAAAAAAAAAAAAAACCTCTAGTTCTTTTTCAGTTAATGGTGGAAGCCAACAGAGAGTCACAAAATCTCATCTCTTTCTCAATACTGAAACACAATTAGTGGAGGAGGGACTTTAGCCTCTTTTGAGCTAACTTAACCCACTTCCACTTTGTTCTCTTACACAAAATGGTGAATTTCTCCTCCCTAGTTAGGAGAAATTCCAACCCTTTACTCTGACTTTTCCACCGACTGTATTGTTCCCTAGGATCAGACTATTTACAAGTATGACAGTCATTATTGGCATATTGTCCATTAAGACTGCTCACATTTGCAGCCCTGTGCCTTCCTTTTCCCAATCAACTAAATCAGATTGGGAATTTGGCAGATAGGGTGACTCTGTGCCTGAAGGTTGGTAGTTTATTTGGCTCACTCACATTCCTCACTCTGACTCTCTGTTAGAATGCCAGGTAGTAAAGTAGGTGGGTGTCATTTGTTATTTACATATTTTCTCTCTACCTCTCTAGCCTTCACCTGTTTTCATGGTCCTTCTACTAATACCCTGTCCACAAGCTCAGGATCTTTTCAGATAGTTCATTCAATTATTATTCCTTGCTTGCCTCAGCCCAAACCTCTCATTTCCCTAAATTGTAGCAATGAAGGGAAAAATATTTACCATCCATTTCTCTTTCTTCATCATTAGTGGACCAATAAGCAATATGACAAATATGGTCACCTTTCCAAACAAGATTAAGGGCTCTTTGTCTCCAGCTCTTGGGGAGCGGAGGGGGAGGAAGGTGTGACTAGGGGGATGGGAATTATGCCATGTTTTGAAATCAAGTATAATAGAAGGGATTTCTGGACTTGGAATCAAGAGAATTAGGTTCCAATATTAGCTCTGGTGTCTAGTATCTGTGGAACAACAGGCAAATCCCTTAAACCTTTTCAACTTCAATTTCATCATCTTTTTAATGGGAAAAATATAGGATAGATATGGAGAAAGTTCTTTGTAAAACTCAATGTGATTTGTAAGTATATGTTATAATAAACATTATTATTATAACTATCATCATTAGTACTATTTGCTAAATGACAATCCTGCTGTAACCATGTGGATAAATTAATTTGGCATACAAGAATCTAAGTTCTATAAAGGATCTTCTCTTGGATTAACCACTTGGTGGTTATCTCTTGGATAAAATAGCACTAAGACAAGTAAAGAAGGAAAATTCAGTAACCAATGAAGAAAAGATTAGAATACAAGGAAGTAGATTGTAGACTTGGAGCTTGACAAGACTTCAGAAGCCATATAACCCAACTCTTTCATTTTACATATAAGAAAACTAAAGTCCAAGAAGATTTTGTGATATGTTCAGGGTTATCACAAAAGTAATAGATTTTAGAGGTAGATTGGAACACATTTCTTCTGACCCTAGAGTCAAATCTCTTTCTACTGTATCTCAGATCTAGTGGAGAAAATTTCCAATGAAAGGAAAAGCAATATAATCAAATCTATAAAGCATACCTCAAACAATATGTAACAATGGCAAGAAACTTCAAAAATTTTCAGACTAAAAATAAAAGAATTAATTGAATATGAAAAGAAGCAATAAGAGTAGGGAATGAGGGATGACTAAGTATTCTAAAAAATAAATTAAAAAGTCAAATAACCAAGGAAGCAGGAAATGTAATACATAGGTTGGAGATTCTCTCCAAAACCATTGAGTTTTTAAAAAAGGAAAATGCATGATTTATAACTAAACAACATAAAAGTGGAAGAAAATCAACAAGAATGTAATGGAAAAAACAATAATATTTTAATAATATATGCATTCTATATAATTTAAGGTGACTGGCATAGAAAATAGAATGCAAGGAAATAATTAAAGGATCATAGTTCTCACAGGAACAGTAGGTTAGACAATTTACACTATTTATTTGGCTGACCAATGAATTTTTATGAAGTTCAAACTTCAATAAAATTCTTAAAATAGAAATTATACTGCTGAAAGATTCTTTGAGCTTGTTGGTTAAAAGCACTATGTGTATAGAAGATTTATGATAAATAATTTTAGAAAAATGTCAAATGATATTATTCTAATTATAACAATAATTCAAATGCATATATATTTATATATACTTACAGGTAGCTAAAACATTTTTCTCTAACATGAATCCTATGATGTAGGTACTGAAAATAACTCCTTTTAGAAATGAGGAAATTATTATTAAAAAAACTTGAGTGACTAATTCAGTATCATAGAACCTGAAAATGCCAAGCCAAGTCTAAAATTCAGTTCTTTTCATTCAAAGATCATTGCTTTTTCTATTGTGTTATAGTTAAGAAAAAAAGATGAGAAAAATCAAAATTTAAATTCTAAAGTAGTGAAATCTAAATATAATCATTAAGAAACTAATATTTACAAAAAAATATCTACTTGGATTTGTCATGGAAAGAAAAAGTGGTATTGCTGCTTCTTCCAGGCAAGTATTGATGAGCTGTTGATTGAACAGCTACTAATCTCAAAAATTAATTTAATTTAATTTTAAATTAACTTTCATCTTCAACTAACAAAAAATCATTTTTCTTTCCCTTTCACTACTACTTCTCATTGAAAAAAAAAAAGAAAGACAAACCCTTTGTAACAAATCTGTATAGTCAAGAAAAACAAATTCTATTATTGGACCTGGTAAAAAATATATGACTAAATCTGCACCCCAAGTCCATCATCTCTTTGTCAGGAGGTGGGCACCATTCTTCATCTTCAGTGTTTTGGAAATTTGGTTAGTCATTGGGTTGATGTTAAGGCTTCTAAGTTGTTTGTTTTTATACTGTTGTTATTACATAATTTGTCCTCTGCATTCAAGGAAGTACTAATCTTTATAGGTAAAAAACCACCATAAAAATTCATGGCATCATTCTCTTGTGCAATTTGATATTGTACCAATGACTTTAAATCTCTGGCCTCAGTTTCCTTGCTTGACGAATGAAAGGTTAGGACCTGATGTTCCTTTAAAATTTGCTAATTGATCTCCTCTACTGCTGATAGACCCATGCTCTACGGATTTGGCTTGTTTCATAGTGCTCTCACCAGGTGCATCGGTTTCCTCTCTAATCATAAAGTGCAGTATCTCTGGCAGAAAACCAGGCTTAATCTGACCCCTTGGGAGCTGTGAATTTGCAGAACAGAAACAGCCTGCAATCCATGAGGGCAGGCCCTAGGAGTATGATATGTTTGGGATGGTGAGATTTAAATCTGGAAGAAACTTTAAAAATTATTTGTGGTCTAGACTACTCATTTCAGAGAGAAATAATTTGTTGAAGCTTAGATAGCTAGTATCAGAGAAGGTACTTGAATTCAGATACTTTGAATCGAAATCCATTTCTCACTTTCTCTTCTGCTATCCAGCTTCCATTACACAAAGCCCTTTCAAAGTGGGAACTCAGTACTGTGTGACATCTAATGACACATCTGTGGAACTCATAATGGCAATTTAATGGGGATTTTAATCAATGTCCGAGAGGTGATATGCCTCCACCTCCCAGTCCCCAATCCTTACCAGGGTTACCTACCCTTTCCAATAGTAAGCTTTAAGTCAAGCCAATTTCTCTTGTATCATTTCAATTCGTTTGGTATGTATAGACTTGCCAATAGTCATTTTTTGAGTACAACCATGCCATGATCAATGCTGTTTTGTAATGTTTATTTTGGGAATATTATTCTGCTTAGATGAGAAAAATAATTTATGTTTTCATTCTTATAACCTAAGAATTCCATATCAAAAAGGGTGAGTCAAATTTTTTGATCTACCGGATAAGCCTAGAAAGAATTTTAGAAAGGAAATCCAAGCCAAATAGATGACAGTAATATAAGGCTTTGAAGTTTGCCAAGCAGTCAATAACCATTATCTCATTTAAACTTCATAAAAACCCTGTGAGAGAGCTACTACAAGGATGAACATCTTCATTTCACACATGAGGAAACTGAGGCTCAGTGAGATTAATGCCTAGAATGCTCTCTATCTCACCACTGTTTCTTGAAATCCCTGGCTCTCAAAATAATAAATAAATAAAAATCTATGTTCAGATGTCACTTCCTACAGGAGGCATTTCCATTTTTTTTTTTAACCCTTAACTTCTGTGTATTGGCTCCTTGGTGGAAGAATGGTAAGGGTGGGCAATGGGGGTCAAGTGACTTGCCCAGGGTCACACAGTAGGAGGCCTTTCCAGAGCCACTTAGTCATTAGTACTTTCTTCATTACCTCCAAATAACTTGGTATTTATTTAATCTACTAATTTAATTTAATGTTATTTCTAGTCTAGTGCTTGCTCCTTAGTGATGGGGATTGTTTAATTTTTGATTTCATATCCTCAGTGCCTATCATAGTGCTTTCCAAATAGAATGGGCTTAATAAATGATTATTGAATTGAATTGTTAAATTGAGTGACTTGCCCAAAGTCACACTTCTTCTAAGAGGCAGTATTTGATCCCAGGTTTTCCTGATGTCAAGTCTCCTGCCTGTCTGCCTGCCTGTCTGGAGTTACAAATGTGCTCTTTTGTGAGTGGTCGCATTGCAGAGTTTGATTATTTGGGGACTGACATGATTTTGGGGATAAAATAACCCACAAGAATTTATCTCTTTGAATTGCCATTGATGGAGTGCAAAGTTTGGGAAATACATGGAGGGCCCCATCTGTGAGGACAATCATGCCCTTGTAAAGTGAAAGATTAAATACAAATGGTGATCCAAATTATTGAATTGCAAAAGGAATCAATGAATAAAAATATTCTTCCCAGCCAACTGGGGCAATTTATTATTGTTTATGGAGCTGGAGGTCAGAGTCCTGGTGCTGCCTCATTATCTCTCTCAATAGGAGGCAGCCCAGATTGTGACCAAAGCTTCCCAGACACTGTGTTTAAATCAGCTTGCAGCAGACACTCTTACCTTGTCGGCATATTTGATCAGAAATCTTAGCTTATGAAGAAAGGGCTTTTAAAGACATGGGATCCTTAATCTGTAAGCACTTAATATGATGATGATTGTCTTCATGTATGAAATCAAGCCTCATCACGTGGTACTGGTTTCACTTTGAGAACTGGGGCTTGGTAAAGTCTACTTGATGCCAGAGTGAATTGCTTCTCAGTGACTACCCCAACCCCAGAAGAAAAGCTACACTAGGTCTTCATTATATGAATTTTTTTCACTTACCTTCTACAAGTTGCTTGGTACTTTAGTTAACTGCCCATATGATGCATCAGTTCCCATCTCTGGATCTTTGAATCCAAGCGAATTTCTTGTCTATCATGGATTTCCTCGGTGTCTCTAACCCCAACCCCTTCCTAGTCAGCCAGTCTCCACCTCAATGAATACATCAAAATCTCTCTTAAAAAATAGTACTATATTTCACACGTGGGAAATTTGGAATCTAATCTGCCAATATGACTGTTTTAGGTGAGTCACTTATATCTCTGTACTTCAGTTTCCTCATCTGTTATATAGGATTGTCATACCTGCTTGATGGCCAAAATGATGAGGTGTTTAAAAATCAATACTGGTATATATAGAATTCTTAAGAGAAATTCCAGGACAAAGAGAGGATCTGGGATAACGTGAACCCCAAGGAAAGGTAGATGACATTTTCTTGCTGAAAGGTCACCCTTTCTGATTATGAAGTCAGTAAGTTATAAGAACCCTAGTACTTCCAAGTGAATTATTTTAAGGACTTAAGAAAGCCAACAGAATCATTCTCTCCAGAAGCAGTTGCTATGGAGGAATAAATTCTAGACCCACATTTAGAGTTTGTTATTAGATACCTTCATCCATGTTTTCTCTTTATGTATCACTTTAAGCAATTCCCTGGATTTCATTAATAAGTGTTTATTGATTGATTTGATGTGTGCCAGTCTTTGTGTTAAATGCTAAAGATACAACTACAAAAAAATACAAGTCTTACTCTCCAGAAGCCTATATTCTAAAGGCCAAATTCTGAAGTCAGAAATGAGGGACTTTGATTTGCCTGACTAGGCATATTTTCGTGAAGTTTTTCTTTTTCTTTTTTTGTTCAATTGTTGCAGGGGAGGTAGAGCGGAATTGGTAGTAAGAGAAAACAAGTGCTTGTGGCTCTTCCAGGTCACATGACAAACACAATGGATATTTTATCTGATATCTGACTTCATCTGACTTCTCAAACCTCTCTGACAAGGAAATTATGATCATGAATCACAGAAATTTCCACTGGCTCTATGGTCTAGGACAGTGATGGGCAAACTACGGCCCGTGGGCCAGATGCAGAGGGGGGTCCCCCTGAAATGTTTTATCCAGCTTCTCAACATTATTCCTAATCTGACAAATACAATGAGTAGGATACAATACAGTGAAACTTCTAAAGAGTTGCCTTAGAAACAGACTGACAGATGAGTATTTCCTTTCCTTTGGCCCCCTCTCTAAAAAGTTTGCCCATCACTGGTCTAGGAAAACCAAAATTATAATAAAGTAACAACTTGTAGGAACAGCAGCATGGCCGTGCTCTGTGCTACAACACAACTGAAGCAGAGAATTGAGGAGGAACAGATACTGGGGCAAGGTGTATGAGTGTGTGCATGCACACGTGCGTGTTTGTGTGTGAGTGTGTGTGAGTGTGTGTGTGTGTGTGTGTGTGTGTGTGTGTGTGTGTGTGTGTGTGTAGTTACACTAATCCTGAGACAGAGGACTGAGCATCAAGTTGGGTTAACCTTGCTCACTCCACACTCCCTCAGGAATCTTTTGGGGGCAGAAGCTAAGGCCAGTGAAAAATGAATTGACCAATGTATGAGGAGGTTGAGGCAGCTTTAAGGGTCATGCTCTCTCTGAGATTAGTATGTTATGCTTTATTTTACTCTACCAGTGGTGAGAGATGGTCCTACCAATAACTGCTTCCAAGAGAAAGAGAGATATTGTATAAAGGGAGATGAAGACCTTTCAGTGTATAACTGGTATAATCTACAGTGACATGGTAATTAGAGGGATCATTCATTTTGCCTCAGGACCTGACACCTAGAAGAGAGAGAAGATATAAATGTAGGGTATGGACTTCATAGAGAATGAAGAGAGTTGCCCAAAGTGTGGGCACAGTTTGATAAAGAACTGCAATGCTCAGGAACATAGGAAAATTCTTACCATGGAGTAACATCCTCTTTATCACTTCCAGGAATTGGTATATATAAGAATAAAACATATAAGAAAAATATGTTTGTGGGACAAGATCTATAAGGCAAAAACATAGAAATTGGCAAATGAGTTGTATTAAAAGCTTAAATTTCATAAGAAGTACAGAGAAGAAAGAACTAAAGCATAATGACCATGAATCAAAGAATAAATGTCCAGAATAGACCGAAATAGAAGATAAATAATGAAAAGAATGGAGGAAAAGAAATATTTTATAAAAGAAGGTGCAGAAAATACAATTTATAAAGCCAACAAACAAAAATAATTGAAGGGGAGAATAGGAAGAAGTATGTTACTTGACTGCTTATATTAGAAGAAAAAATGGGAGGAATTAAAAATATGGATAAAAAGAAAAGCTAAACTTTAAAACTAGGGAATGACAAGAAATAAAGGGAGAGAGGAGGAAGGCACTTTGGCAAGGAGAAGAGAACTAGTGGGAATAGGGTTGCCTTAAACCATATTAAGCTAAAATAACTAAAGAGAACAGGGGCTATTTATAAATGCTGATTGAGTCAACAGTTTCACCAAAGTTGTAAGCTATAAAATAAACCCTCAAACCCAATAGCATTTCTATATAATAATAAAAGCCAAGAAGCAATAATAGAAAAGGAAATCTAATTTCAAATAAGTTTAAATATACAAAATATCTGGGGACTAATATACCAAAGCACATATAATATTTCAAAGATCCAATTACAAAGAGTTTCTTAAAGAAATAAAGAATAACTTTAATACCTGAAAGGATATTCAGTGTTCATGAGTGGGACAGGTCAATATAATAAAATGACAATACTATCAAAGTTAATTTACACTTTTAATGCTGTACTATTCAAATTTTCAAAGGCATGCCTTACAGAACTCAATAAAATGATAACAAAATTCTTTGGGGGAAAAGAAAGGCTCTATAGTATCAAGGGAAATAATGAAAAGAGGTAGACAGGGAAAAGGAGCAGCAGTTTCAGACCTTGAACTATGTTATAAAGCAGCAGTCATAAAAACCATATGGCATTAGTTTTAAAAAAAGAGAGATAGATCAATGGAAAGAATAAAAAGGGGAGAATGAGAAAAAATGGAAGCCAATAACCCAGTTTTTCTTAAAAAGAGAAACATAAACATAAACATAAATTACTTAGGAAAGAATAACCTTTGATAAAGAAGTGACAGAAATTAGACTTAGAGCAACACCTTTCACCATATTCCATAATCCATTTCAAAATGGATACAAGGCCTTGATCTTAAAAATAGTACATTAAAAAAATTAAAGGAAAGCAGATCATATACTTCTCATGTACTACTTATGGGAAACAGAGGCATTCCTTAGTGATAGGAGAAATTACATAAAATAAAATAGATTGATTATATGAAACTGAATAGCTTCTGAACAAAATTAATGCAGCTATAATAAGAACATAATACTCAAATGAGAAAGAAATAACCTTTGAACTTGATTTCTCTGATAATAGATTGGTATCTAAGCTATACAAATAATTAGCAAATATACACATAGATATGTATACATACATATTAAAGAATGTTCTAAGCCACAAATAACAAGAGAAATACAAGCCAAAACAACTCTGATGTTTCACTTCATACCAAGAAAATTGTCAGATAAAAAAAGACATGTATAATCAATGTTAGATGAATTGTAGGAAGATAGATATGCTAATACATTATTATTATTTTTGGATTTGAACCTTGGCCCTCCCGTCTCTAGGCCTGACTCTCAATCCACTGAGCTACCCAGCTGCCCCACGCTAATACATTATTGATAGAGTTGTGAATTATTATAACTATTTTGGAAAGCAACTTGGAATTATACAAATAAAGTAATTAAAATGTCTATATCCTTTATCCAGAGATTACATTGATGATGGGCTTATACTCCATGGAGGTCATTGATTTTAAAAAAATATTCATATAAACCAAACTATTATAGCAACGCTTTTTGAGATAGCAAAGAATTATAAATAAAGTATACAGTTATTGATTGGGAAAGAGTTAAACAATTTATGGTAAATAAATGCATGATTATTGTACTATAAATATTATATTTGACAATTACAAAGAAGTATGGAAAGATCTACATGAACTGATTCATATAGAGCCAAAAAATATATACAATAACTACAACAAAATAAACAGACAGAATGACTACCAAGAAAAAATCAAATATGAATATTACAACATTGTAAAGAATCATCAAGCATGGAAGGTAGAGATATGAGGAGATATTCTCACCCAACCCCTTTCAGAGATGGGAGGAATACAAATATTTTATATTGTACATCTTCCAGACTTTTTGATATAATGATTACTTATGTTGATTTTTCCTGTCTCTTGTTTACTTAAAATATCATGTTTTTAGAGATATCTCTGAGAAGAACAGAGGGAGGGATATTGAGAAAAAGAAAAGACATCAAGAAAAATTGATTTTAAAAAAAGAAAATAAGAGTTAGGGATGGGGGGAAATATCTTCAGAACAGCTCTTTTCAAAGTTAATCTTAGATCTTCCTCTAGCATTTCCATATATTTGTTTGTTCATATGAATTATTGAACCATCATCTGAAATTCTATTATTCTTTTATATGGTCAAACTTCACCAAAAGAGTAAGTGATGTAACTGTCTTCCCACAGCCTCTTTCAACATTAACTATTTTTTTTTTCATTGTATGGTCAACTTGCACAATTATATCTCTTATTATTTGTGATTTAGAACGACTTCAATTTCATTCAGGCACTGGAATATTCATTTATTTATTCATTCACTAGTTCCTTCTTTCATTTATTTGTTTGTTCTTTGTATGTCCTGCTTTATCAAGTTGACAGGAGACCATACTAGAAGATCAGAGATGGGTAGAGGAGACAGTAGAGTAAGGAAAATGATGCTTTGCTTGTGTCGGTCTTGCATCTGAATTCAATCTTTCCTAATAATCCAGACTGTTCAGAAGAGGAATGAGCTATTTCATCAGGAGGAAGAAGTTGATTCCCTATTACTGGAGAGCTTTCCAGTGGAGATTGGATGATCAATGGCCAAAAAATCATAAAGCAATATATTTAGAGTTAGAAGTGACCTAAATGTCACTAATCTAATGCCATTATTTTACTGACTGTGAAACCTGAAGCTAGGAAAGGTTAAGATATTTGGCCAAGGTAAAAGCAGTAAATGATAGAAGTGGGTTTTGAACCAAGTTCACTTGATTCTAGATGCAATTTTCTTTTTTGGACTCCTGCTTAGGTAGAGTTAAATTAGAGGATTTTTCAGATCCTTTGAAACTGTAAGATTCAGGGTTTTTTAGCAGGAAGAAATAGGGATCCTGTTCAACCATTTTTAAAGTAGGGAACACCGAAGTGCCAGAGTCCAGCATTTCTGCCTAGGACCATGGCACTTAGACAATCTACTCTAACCCCTCAATTTTGACCAAGGAAGAAACTGAGGCTCAAGAAAGAGTAAATGCTTTTTTCCTTTGAAGAAAACACAAGCAATTAAATGGAGGAGCAAAGATCAGTCCCCAGGTTTTCTGACTCCATATCCAGTGTTCTCCCCCTTTCTACCACCCACTTTTCATCTGCTCATAGTCTCAACAAAGAGTGGGTGGTAATGCCTGAGTGTGGGTCTCTGCCCTCCCAGAGACTGAAGGGTGAATAACCAGGGCACCATGCCCAGCATCCTGTTCCACAAGTAGGGCAGCTGCAGAGGGGAGTGTCCAGTCACAAATATGGGACCGATTATGAATTTATAATGAAAAGATCATAAAAATGGATAATAAATATTTATTTTTAAAGTGCTGAAAAGCAAGGTGCCCTAAAACCCTGCTGCAAGAAAAAGAAGGGGAAAGAAGCTTAATTAAAACCAGAGCATTTCCAAAGGGCAATCAAGCTGGGTAACCAAATAAAACCCCCATACTGGTATAGGAAACACTAGTAACCCGTAGGCCAACAATAAATGCATCCCGTAAAACACAAAATAAAAGCTAGCTCTGTAAGGCGCATTAGGCAATGGAAGGGCAGTAGAATAGCTGCCATATAATTGTCCACCCCTCACCTCGTTTAGCCCAATTACCACAGGAGGGATTAGGAGCTGACCCGGAGGTGGGCACTTTAAAGCCAGACTGAAAAACTGAAGGGGAACAGCCTTGCCAGAGGGGAGAGTTGGAGGTGCAAAGAGTCTGGGGGGGCAACAGATTGAGTGGATGCAAGATTTCTGGCTCCAAGAGCACAGGCCAGACCCTGCTTTGGTCCCCACCCCCACCACTAGCCTGCCTATTGTGAGTCAGGGAAGGATGAAGTCATCACCTCCAATCCTTTTTGGTGAATGGAGCTTAACTGGACCCCACAAACAGTGTTGTTGGGTGTGAAGTCGATTAGTTTATTCTTAGCAGCAGGCTAAGGTTATCTGCTATCAGGTTTTGGGAGCTCTGCACCGAGAGACCCAACAGAGTTCTGAATCTTAACTCTATCAGGGTGACAGGAGTGGGTGGGGACTGGCACAAAACCTTTCTGAGGGTCAGTTTATTCATCTAAGAAATGGGGGTTTTAAAAAATGTCCTACTAATGGCACTATGGGATTGTTAAAATTAAAATCAAATATATGTATATATATGTGTGTGTGTGCACGCACATATATGTGTTTTATTACATTGTATATACCTATTAAATTGTTTTCATAAATATAAAATACTTTGGAAAGATATATAAGCAATAATATGCCATACATACATATGAAAATTATATATATTGAGAAAGGGCTCTGAAAAGTTAGAAGCATTATATGAACATGAAATACTGTTAAAATAATAGAAGTCAGATTGTTCTACACATAGACAATGAGGCATTTTATTTGGTTTATCTATCAACCTGGCTATCACCTAAAGAGAACAATGTCAAGGTACAGGGATCTCTACTTATGTACTGTCATTCATAGAATCCAGAGTTGGAAGAGACGGGAAAAGCTCACCTTGTCTAGCTCAGTTATTTTACAGAAGTCTAGGAAATTTTAAATACTTACTTGACATCATACAGCTAATTAACAGCCAATTCAATTTTCAAATAATGGGACTTCTGATTCCAAAATTCAGCATTTTTCCCATCATTCGATCCCCACAATAACATCATAGGCTATTCTGATCCCCATTTTATAATTGAGAAAACTGAAGCAGATTGAGTTTAAGCAACCTTCCCAGGGTCACACAGGTGGTATGATGAGTTTATACTTGAACTTGGGTCTTCTTGACCCCAGGTCCAGTGTTCTTTCTCCTTCACAACTGAACTACCTAGTTCATGTAGTTCAATTTTTCCATGAATTCTTTCTTTATTGTTTAGTATAATGCAGTACTTTCGTGACCTTAGGGAAGTCATTTAATATCCTTGCTACAGTTTCCTCACATGTAAAATGAAGGTATTGAACTAGATAATCTTGAATGTGCCTTCTAAATCTAGATTCATTGGTTCTAGATTGACACACAATATCATACCCTTTTTATTATTAATTCTCCAATTATTTGGCACCCAGTGTTGATCTCTGTTTTGGAGTATATAGGATATTCATTTCTGTTCATTAACTTTCTTGTGGTACATGTCTAGATCTCTGTAGAGTCTCTGGATAAAACAATAGTCATTTTGTTCAATATAATTCCAAATTGCTTTTCAAAAATATTAGACTAAATCATAGCTCCATCAATTTTGTATTAGTATGTCTGTCCTTCTAGACTCTGTCCACCATCAACTCTTTCTTTAATTTTTTCATCACAGTCAATTTGCTAAATGTGAGGTGAAACCACATAGTTGTTTTCATTTGCATTTCTTTCATTATTAACAACTTCAGTCTTCCATATAGGTATCAATAGTTTGCAATCAGAAGTTATTTTGAATGATTATCTCTAGATTTGTCAAGTCACCTGAGAAGATAGAGAGTTGGCAGCTAAGTAGCTCATTGGATTGAGAGCCAGGTCTAGAGATGGAAGGGTCTTGGAGTCAAATCTGGTCTCGGGACATTTCCTCAGCTATGCAACTCTGAGCAAGTTCACTTAGTCCCCATTACTTTGCCCTTGCTACCCTTCTTTCTTGGAACCAAAACATAATATTGATCCTAAGATGGAAGGCAAATGTCTTCAAAAGAAAAAAAAAAGAAAAAGAGATGGAGAAGGGAGTAATGGCTTCACAGTACAACTGTAAATATGTTTCCATGTGTCCTCACATAATGTTATTAAATTGTGTAGAGGATCATGGCAAGGAAAATGAACTTGGGACAATAATTTCATTTTTTTTTCCTTATTGGTTGGCGTATGCTGAAGTCTGTATCAGCTTGTGAAAAGATTTTTAAATGTTCAGTGTGAGCATTTATACCTCAGAAACTGGCAAATGCTACAAATCAGAGCTTGGCTTATTGTTTTGTTGTCTATACTTAATAAGGTGATAGAGAAAATGTTAATATTATAGGTTCAACTTAAAAGCATGCTCTGTATATTGTAGAGATTTAAATTAATATACAAATATTATATTTTAAAAGTTTTATTAATAATAACTAAAGGAAAAAACCACCTAATCCAGTCCCAGTGGTGAGAGAAGAGAGTAAGCGGGAGGAGCTACAGAATTTGTAAATAATTACTTGAAGATGCAAACTTATACAAAGGGAAAAGCATTCTGGGTATTGTAGTTTTAGGGGTTCAAGATTTTCTAACTATACATTATATATGTATGTATACATGTTTATATACACACTTATCTATATATCCATATTCATTGATTTATATTTGTATCTACACACATGTATATGAGAGAGCCAGTTGTTAAGCTTTTACCAGCATACCCACTGTGTACTGCTCACAAGAACTATGAATAATCTCACTATCCAACTAATCCAATTGAATCCAGTCCAATTCCTCCAGCCTTTCCATGTACTCATGCTAGGGATCCAAGGGCCCTTTTAGCCATGAGAGAACTTGTTCTTTTTTTTTTTTTTAGGCTATATAACATGTATACAGATATGCATATGTGTGATAATTTGAGAGAAAACTGACACTTAAGAGATCAGCTAAGACTTCTCATAGAAAGTGGCACATCCTCTCAATTTTGAAGGGAGTTAGGGCAGCTGGGTAGCTCAGTGGATTGAGAATCAGGCCTAGAGAAGGGAGGTCCTAGGTTCAAATATGGCCTCAGACACTTCCCAGCTGTATGACCCTGGGCAAATCACTTGACCCCTATTGCCCACCCTTACCACTCTTCTACCTTAGAACCAATACACAGAAGTTAAGGGTTAAAAAAAAAGAATTTTGAAGGAAGTTAGAGATTCTAAAAGGTTGAAGTAAGAAGGGAGGGCAATAGGCTTGGGGGATAGACTGTGTAAAGACACAAAGGTGGGAGATGCAGTGCCAAGTTTATAGAATGACAAGAAGGGCAGTTTGCTGGACCAGAGTAGATGTATAAAGAGGAATTATAGGAAATAAGTCTGGAAAGGTGACTAAAGTCAGATGAAGAAGTACATTTTTAAAAAAATCCTTAACTTCTATTTTAGAATATTGGCTTCAAGGCAAAAGAGCAGAAAGGGCTAGGCAATTGGGATAAATGACTTGCCCAGGGTTAAATGGCTAGAAAGTGTCAGAGGCTAGATTTGAACCCAGGGCCCCTTCTCTCTAGGTCTGGCTCCCCTCTCTTGGTTTAGCGTTCAATCTAGCTTCCCCCTGAAGAAAGACTTTTAAGGACAATTAGGAATTTATATTTTATCCTACATGTAATAAGGATTCTTTGAAAATTTTAAAGTAGGATAATGAAAAGGTCATCTGGGGAAGAGAACGGTTTGTTCTCATCCCACCTGCCCTCTTGCCTCCAAAGAAGACTGGAAATAAAATGATAAGATTTTCTGACTATACCATCTGGTTCCAAATTGTTTGAGGTACAAACAGCGGCAAAAAAGAGTTTGCTGGATGACTGGCTTTGAGCCCTTTAATCCTTTACACCTGTGTAATACTCTACACTTTTTCAACAACATTCATCCCTCTCTTCAACTGATTCTCACAATGCCAATGAGATAAGGGAAGACAAGGATTATACACTCTATAGCTCATGAGATAATAAGATTTAGAATTAGAGGGGCTTTATATGTTACTTCCTTTGACTCTTTTTGTAGATTAGGAAAACCAGGGCAAATGAAGTAGAAGGACTTTAACGGTAGTATAATCCAAATCCCTCATTTTATGGGCAGAGAAACCGAGACACACAGAGTAGAGGTGACTTGTCCAGGATGATATACAAATTTGGTAGCGCAGCTGGAATTTGAACCCAGGTCCTCTGGTTCCAGATCCAGTGTTGTTTACACTAATTTGAGACCCAGAGAGGCTAACTGTGCTACTCAGGGTGAAAAAGACAATCAAGAATAGAGTTAAGACTAGAGTCCATGCTATCTGATTCCTAATTCTCTTTCCATTATAGTCTCTTAGTGATAGCCATTCAAGGTTTCCATTACCATTACTCCAAGATTAACCAGGGTTTCTACACAAACATACACAGAGAAATATATGCCTATATATATGTATATATATATATATAATACACACACTCACACTTCTATGTTAAATTTCTATACTAGAACATTTATATAGAAAGATTATAAAATGGAAAAATAATGAAACATTCTAAATAACTGCTGCTATAATTATAATGACCAAAATTAGTTTTAAAGAAGAGTTGAAAAAATATACTTCTTTCCCTTCTTTTCACAGGTGATGGATTAGGGGACTAAAATTTCTGCCAAATAAATGACTTTTGTCTCCTGATTTAGACCTCATGGAAATAGCATTTGACTTGTAGGCAAAGAAGTCTGGGATCAGACTCTATCTCTGCCACTTACCAGCAGTGTGATGTAGGACAAATTTCTTAAATTTTCTTACTTTCAGTTTTCTCATCTGAAAAATGGGTATGATAATAACAGCACCTCCATCCATCACAGAGTTTATTGTGAGGATCAAAGAAGAAAATATAGGAAAGAGATTTGCACGTATTAAAGGGCTGTATAAGGGTGAGAAAGTATTATTGTCCTCTTGAACCACATGTCCGTTGGTAGTCCTTTTAAGGATTCATTCTTGTAAATGTTCCATAGGGCAAGAATTTAGAAGGTGTTTTAATAACTTCTAAATGAATCATTTAGGATCCAATAAACATTTTCTTTGTAATGAAACTAATTTCTAATAAACTATTTAGTTGCTTGGGTGGGGCAAAAAAAAAAAGAATGGCTTGTGGGATAGACTCAGCCATGTTAAAATGATATAAAACTTCTTGCTAGGAACATAATCTGAGGACAGAGCCAGAAGGAAAGATTCTCTTTACACGCCAACATTCATAGCAGTCTTTTTTGTAGTAGCAAAGAACTGGAAACCAAATCAATGTTCATTGATTGGAGAATGGCTGAACAAATTATGGTAAATGGATGAAAGAGAATATTACCATTCTGTAAGAAATGATGAATTTGAAGAAATTTTCTGGGTGTACATGTGCTTATCACAGAATATATAGCAAGAGAAATTATAGGGAAAGGAGCACGATTTAGAATTTTTGCCTATCCTACCCATATGTCTCATTCTCTTCAAAATGAGTAAATCAAAATATATATTTTTGAAATCTATGGGATGTAAGGTTTCAAGGTTTCTCTTTCTCTTATGTGGAAGTACACAAAGCAATGCTTTCGGAATCTACCTAGTTGTCTTCTGAATGAACTTTACTGACATGTTAGAAAACTAACATGGTTTATGTAATTTGGTAAATCTAATGAAGTGAAATAAAAGTTTGATTTTTTTAAAAAAAGAATGCTAGAAGTATGGGAAGACTTATATAAATTGATACATATTTAATATTGAGGTGGCTAGGTGGCTCAGTGGATAGAGTACCAGCCCTAGAAACTGGAGGTCCTGGATTCTAATGTGGTCTCAGATACTTTCTAGCTATGTGACCCTGGCTGGGCAAGTCATTTAACCCCATTTGTCTAGTCCTTCTTACTCTTCTGTCTTGGAACAGATACTTAGTATTTATTCTAAGACAGAAAATAAAGGTTTTAAAAAATTGAAGTAAGGAGAAGCACGAAAATTCGTGTGTATGTATGTGTGTATGAGTGTATATACACCAGTACACATACATATAGATTACGAAATGTAATTGTAAATATCGACAATGAAGCAGACAAAAAAAAGACTAATGGCCAAATTTAGCCCCAAAGAAAATTTGAGAAAATGCACTTCCCTCCCTTCTTTTCAAGGGTGAGGGACTAAGGGTGAGCAATACTGGCAAACTCAGTTGCTAAGTTGGTTGTTTTTACTAACCTCATTCTCTCCCCTCCCTACCACCATTTTTTTTTTTAATTCTTTGTTCCAGGGGATTGCTGTCTGGGTGGGAGATGAGAGAGGGATATATTATATTTGGAAATGAAAGTAATTAAAAACAAATGAGCATAAAGACAATTGGTTTTTTCCCTGACCCATGTTCCATGTCTAAGGCATTATGTGGTCTATTCCTTCCATATAATGGAAGGTTTCAATTAAGCCACCTGTAAAGTACTGTTTGCCTGTTCCCAGAAAAGTCTGCTATCGAAATGGCTAAGTAGATTTCCACATGCCTGCTATGTGCCAGAGGCCAAAACGTGCTAAGTGTGAGAAACAACCAGATCTGTTCTCTCATAGGGTATACGCTCCAAGGCAGAGCCAACATCGGCAAAAGTAGGTAACCAACCACCTTGGACTGATTTAATGGGGACACCACGAATGTCTCCTGCTCAAAGGTACTTTCACCATTAGCCTACCTTTTTCTCTGAAATCCCCAAGATTTAGTTACCCTTTTTAGATCGGAGCGTTCAGAATTCTTAATAAAATGCAGTTGTTGGAAGGAAAGGAGCACTTTAACCATTAAAGCCTAATTATGAATTCCTTTGATGCATCAGCATCGGTATTCATTTATTGAGTACTTACTGCATACTGACCATTGGGCACTGAGTCATTAACAATAGAGTTTGGTCTAAGATCTCTTCATTTTTCTAGTGAGGAATTGAGGGAAGCTCATATAGAATTGCTAAGTTTTTATTTTGAAGGGTGGAAGCAAAGTACAGAGTATTCAGTAGGATCACAGGATTTTGAGATCATCTCATCCAATGAATCTCAAAGTGATGTCAGAGGACCTTAAAACTCTTTCAGGGGATTTGTAAGGTTAAAGCTATTTTTGTAATAATACAAAAATATTATTAGCTTATTAAAATACTGCTCCCTTTCCCAACTATATTTCTGCATAAAAGTCAGATTGTCTTCATATACTTCAACCAAAATAATATATTGCAACAAATTGAAGACAGAAGCAGATATGAGAATCCAGTTGCAACCAATTAATCCAGACATTAACAATAAATGGAAAAAATTTGTAAAACAATACCACAAACTTCATTAGTTTTTTGCTTGTTTTAGAAAGTAGTGTTTTCCTAAATTCTATTACTTTTATTAATATGTAATGAAGTTATTGTTGCTACTTTAAGTGAATCAAATCTTTTTTAACTTTATCCATTTGCATTTCTAATATGCAACTTCTAAATATCTATAACTATAACTCACATACTAGGCAGCATAGAGGATAGATAGCCAAGTCTGGAGTCAGGAAGACTCATCTTCCCAATTTCAAATCTGACCTCAGACACTTACTAGCTGTGTGCAAGTCACTTGACCCCCATTGCCTAACCCTTACCACTCTTCTGCCTTAGAAGCAAAACACAGCCAGCCAGGCACTTAACTCAGTCTCAGTTTCCTTACCTGTAAAAATGAGCTGAAGAAGGAAATGGCAAACCACTCCAGCATCCTTACCAATAAAACCCCAAATGGGGTTACAAAGAGTCAGATATGACTGGACGGTAAGAAATGGCAAAAGGCTGTAACCCACATAAACAAAGGCTCTTTGGGGACCTCGATTTTTTTATCTAATTTATTCTCTCTATTTTTTGGAGAAAAGGAAATGACTTGTCCAAAGTCATATAAGTCAAATGTAAATTGAGATGAAATTTCAATATTTGAATTTCATGCCAAATCCATTTCTGTTTCCATTGTACTACCTTGCTGTACTAGCTGAGTGAGGGAATCATATGGGAAACTGAGCAAATAGGGAGCCACAGAAAATCAATAGGCAATCCTCTGGGTATGTGCATTCATGTGTGTAGAAGTAGATGGAGAAGGTGGTTTAGAAGAATCCCATAGGTAACTGAGGATAGAGAAACCAAACGCATCTAACTGTAAGGGTAAATTGTTTCCCTTTCTATGCCTTAATTTCCTCAGGAATCATCTGGAAGATTCTTTCCAACTCTCAGACTATGATATTGTGACTTCCCCCAATTTTGCCAAAGAATCACACTGAGAATTGCAACAGATCTCAGAGGTTATTTAACCCAAACCTTCATTTTACAGATAAGAAACTTAGACCCAGAGTTTGAGGGACTTGCCTAAGGTCACACAAGGAGTAAATAATTGATCTAAGATTTCAACCCACTTTCTTGGATTATAAATCTAATCCTTTTCTCACTTCATTCAATGAAACTTCTACTTGAAAACCTTAAATATAGGGACACCATTAATTCTTACAGTACACCATTCCACTTTTGGATAGCTCTAATTGTGTGCATTTTTTCCCTTTACATAAAACTAATTTGCCTCTTCAGTTTTTATCCTTTGCTCTTATTTCTTGGCCAAAGAGATCCATTTCTAATCTCTATCCCCCATAACAACCTTTTATATATCTGAAGACAGCTATCCTGCTCCTCAAAAAATAAATCTTCCTTTTTCTAAGCTAAGTGTCCCCAGATTCTCCAAATGACCCACATAATGGCATGATATCACATTTCTTGCATATTCCCTGATTCATGGATATTTTTTTCTAAAATGTAGTACCCAAGATGGAACATAAGACTCCAGTGGTCTGATTAAAGGGTCAGGGATTGGTGTGTTTGGGTGTCAGAAGAGATGAAGCATAATGACAGAACTAGAAGTCCTCTTCCTGAAGAGCATAAAGGGATTAGGAGGGAACTAGTCATGGAGGAGGGGGGTGAGACAAATAATTACCAAGCCACTGCAGTAAATGAGCATATTTTAAAATATCGGTCTGATTTACAGATTCCACCCACTTAATTGCTTCTTTCATAAGCTCTGCACACTCCATACATCAGAAGGAAATGTAAAAAAAAAAGCTTCTGTATGTAACATACTAAAGAAGAATGATAAACTTTAAGGGATAGCCAGTCTCCTAAGAGGTACATCTACCCACTGCCTCTTGACCTCTCTTATAGACAAGCTGCTTCTACAAATGGGGGAAATGGATGTGGGAAGGGACCAGAGGGGAGGGAGGAGCATCTCCTTTCCTCTCCATCCATACAATGCCTGAATCCTAGGAGGAAGGGAGCAATACTTTCTCACTTTCATCCAAATAAGAGACAGATGAATCTGAGCTCTGTCTTTGACCTCTGGCTTTTTGATCATATTCCTGAGAATGAATTCCCCCTCCTCACTGGGCTTCAGAGTGTGTATGTTGAGGGGGTGGAGTGGGGGGAGCAGAGAGGAAGACTTCCCTCCTTTTTTTATATGGATGGATCCTGTGTCTGAATACTTTGGACAAAGGGGAAAGGCTCCTTGACATCACTGTGAACCAGATAAGGCTCAGAGCTCTGTTTCTGACCATTTTCCTTTTTACTGATTCTAGGAGATAGGAAGTAGACCAATGATTACATTGATCTAAAGAACTCCCTCTGTCAATACAGATGGGCACCAATTTTATAACTTAGAGACTTACTTATAACAGATTAAATGATTTACCTAGTATCAGTATTTGTCAAAGGAAGGATATGAACTCAGGTTCTCAAGACTTCAGGATATCTCACTGCCTTCTCTTTTCCAAGATGAGGAAGAAGAGGAGAAAAAGGAGAAAGGGCAATAGGAATCATATCAGTACTGGTGGTCTAGTATAGTAAGATAGTACTAGTACTAGATAGGAAATAATAGTGTTAGTAAAGGTATCAGTAACAGTAGGAATAGTGGTAGTAGTAATAGTAGCAATAATAGTTGTATTTATAGTAGCAACAGAAGTAATAGTAGTGGTAGTAATAATAGTAGTAGTAGTAATAGTGGCAGTAGTAGTAGTAATAGTAGTAGCAATAGTAGCAATAGTAGTAATAGAAGTAGTAATGGTAGTAGTTGTACTACTAGTAGTAGTAATAATGGTAGCAGTGATAGTGGTGGTAGTAATGGTAGTAGTAACAATGGTAGTAGTAGTGGCAGTAGTAGTAGTAGTAATAGTGGTGGCAGTAGTAGTAGTAGTAGTAGTAGTAGTAGTAGTAGTAGTAGTAGTAGTAGTAGTAGTAGTAGTAGTAGTAGTAGTAGTAGTAGTAGTAGTAGTAGTAGTAGTAGTAATAGTAGTAGTAGTAGTAGTGGTGGTAATGGTGGTGGTGATGGTGGGAGCAGCAGAGATTGTATTGTGCTTTAAATTTTGCCATGAGTTTTGCAGACAGTCTCATTTCATCCACAGTGGTGTGACAGGACTCATTATCTCCATTTTGTAGAGATTTGGAGAGATTTGCTGATGGGACACATCAGACATAAAAGGTGGAACATGAACCAAATCTTCTCAGGGAATAACTCCTGGAATGGAAAGGATCAGGCAGGTATTGACTCTGTGACTGCTCTGGGTCCCTGGGAGACAAAGGCAGAAGGGGATTCATCTCCCATCCCAGGGGATATCAACAACATATAGGTGAGACATTCTGAAGAGATACAGATGACTTCTAGTCCTCCTGAGTTCCTTGAGGACTCGATCTCAGTGGGACCTTGTGCTGGTGGTCTTTTGGAGTATTGTCTACTGCCAGTCTCTTGCCTCTGAGGTTATCTCCTCTGTGCATGCACTATATAGATCACTCATGTACATAGTTATTGGCATGTCATATGCCCCATCCTGCCAAGCACAGTGCCTGACACTTAGCGAGTCCTTAAAAAATGCTTGTTCCTTCCCATTAGAATGCTGGCTGCTTGAGGGCAGTGACCCTATATTTGTCTTTGCATCTGCAGCATTTAGCACAATGTTAGGCACATAGTAAATGCTTAGTCAATGTGAGCTAATGACTTGGTTTGGGAAAGAAGGGACCAGCAGCCAAACAGAGTAGGAAAACCCAGTTTTCTATCCATAATGTCTCTCTGTCCTTACCCCGGCTAGGCAAGTCAGCTGAGTTGCTTCTGCATATATTTCTATTTTTGTAGTACTTTTTCCTTCCATCTTGATCATAGCTCACAGATCAGATCATCATATTTATACCAAGAAGGGAACTTAAAGAAGATTTTGTCCAGTTGCCCTGTTTTTATGAAACTGACACCCAGAGACTGAGGCCCAAGTCTTCCCCAAGATCTCAGTGGCAGCACTGGGATTTGACCTCAAATCCTCTAAGTACTGGTCTGGCAGTCTTTCCAAAGTCTCAATGAATCTACAGGAATAGGACCCCAGTGTAGCTAATATGCACCATTGATATGCCAAAGAGAGGCATGGAATGTTAGAGCTAGATAGGTAGCAAGGAGAGAACTTGTAATTTCAAAATTGTCATTTAAAATGTAAGGAAATCAAGTGCTTGAGTCCTTTGGAGGAAGGGGGAAAATTTCTGCTCCTTTCCTCTAATCATGAGCTAGAAATAAGGGCTATAGTTCTGCCTCTGGGTTCTGGCCTCTCTCCATCTTTCTGAGATTAACAATCTTCCCTCCAGGCAAGGCTCATGCACCAGAACTGTATTATTGACCTCAACAGCACAATTATGAAAGAGGCATGTCACAGTAAATCCTAGGAGGTGATAATATCTCAGTAAAAGAGCCTAGACTCTTGGAGATTTTAAAAGATGCTGTTGAAAGAAGAATATTTTTTGGTTTACTTTGAATAGCTATAAATAACTGTTGCCTGTATCATTTGTTTGGGTGCTTGGTGTTACTGAAAGTAGAGAAAGAACAAAAAAAGAAATGTGCCTCCTTTCCTTGGTATACAAAGAAGATATTCTGAGCCACTAACAATAGGACAAAAGTCCATCAAACAGAGAACTTGCAGATGTTACTGGGCATCCAATCAGTGTTTAGCACTTTGGGGGTGCTGTGGGATTATAGGAGAAGAATAAATCATAGCCTTTGCCCTTGAGGAGATTACATCCAAGTTGGAGAGATAAGATGAACACATGTAAGATAACTGAACAATGTAAAAATAGGAAATAACTAAGGGTTATGATCTGTGTGCAGTGCAGATGATTAAACTGCAAAAGTCAATCTTATAGTTAGGTCTAAAGTCAAGAAGACTTTATCTTTCTGAATTCAAGTCCAGTCTCAAACACTGAATAGCTATGTTACCCCGGGTAAGTCACTTCACTCTGTTGGCCTGTTTCCTCATCTGTAACAGGAGCTGAAGAAGGAAATAGCAAACCACTGTGGCATCTTTGCCAAGAAAACCCCAAAAAGGATCAGAAGAGTCAGACTCAATTGAACAACAACAATCCACTCCAACTTCCTCATTTTAACAAAGAGGCACCTGAGACCTAGAGAAAAGATGCTTGATCAGGGTTGCAGAGAGAGGTAATGAGAGCACACAGGATAGAGACACAAAGCTTACGTGCTCTCCAGTGCTCCATAGCCAACAATCAAGAGAAGGAAGACATCCTGGAGTCAGGGAATTTTCCCTAAAGGAGGTGGTATCACTTCACCCATCTTCTGTTCTTGCTAAACTGAGTTGCCGGCTGTCCTTCAGGTTTGTCCAGGTCTCTTTCACCTTGGAGTTAGTTTTGTGAACAGCAGCCCTTCCCTGACTGGAATAGGAGCCTGTTCTTCCAACTCCCCTGGAAATCCTTTCCTTTGTTCATAACTCAGATCCAGGACCACCTCCCCCAGGGGGAATTCATATTTTGTCCTCCTTGATTATAAACTCCAGGTCTCCAGGGTTTATGAAATATGGAGCATCACACAGTTCTTAGCACATTGCATCCAATATAATTGGTACATCATAAGATCATAGATTTAGATCTGAAAGGCTCTTTAAAGTCAATTGAGTACAAACCATACCCCAAATTTTACAGATGAGGAAACTGTGCCACATAGAATTTAAGCGACTTGCCCAGGGTTGCTTAGCTAGTTAAATGACCCTGGAGGGATTTGAATACAGGTCTTCCCTACTTCAACTTCAATACGCTAAGCATTATGCCATGCTGCTTATTTGAGCTGAGTTGGACCTTTAAGACTAGGCGATATTTGTGTGAGAGAGATAATAGTGGGGGCCCCTTTTACTTACTAAAGTGGGGAATTTTCTTTGGGGATGGGTAAGCATCTTGGTTCTGGGAAGATAGACCTGTGCTAGAATGTTGCCCCAAAGAATTTCTGCTTTGGAATGACCCAGCAATCTTTTATTAGTCAAGGTGATGGGAGCTGTGTCAAAGAAGATTGGTGACTGAGTCAGAGCGTAGATCCAGTCTGACAGAGGTAGAATGCATGAGTGGTCCCATAGCAAGGGTCCCAGCTGAGCAAATCGTGGAGTCTAACTGCCACTCTTACATTGATATGATACATATTTCAAGGTCTAGCTCGATAATTAAACAAATGTAAAAGTACCAATTATAATTGCATCAGTGAAAAGGAGGGTGGAAATTCTAAGAGAGAAGGCTTGGAGCCATGGCTCACAGTCACACAGATTTCAATGTCTGCAAAGCTCATTTCAAGTTTGCATTATCTTATTTGATCCTTACAACAATCTTGGTAGGTAGTTGCTACTATCATTCTCATTTTATAGTTGCAAAAATTTTGATTGAGAAAGGCTGAGTGAAATGCCCAGGGTCACATTGCTGATAATTGTAGGACATGAGAGATGAGCCCAAGTCCAGCATTTTAATCTATGATGTCACACTGTTTTTCAGTTATTAAAGCCACAGCAGATAGCCTATGAATAGTACACTCGAGGAAATAGATGCAGACTTGCCTGATTAGGATAAAAAAAAGAATATATATATATACATATATATATACATATATATATATATATATCCACTAAGAGGGACAGCTAGGTGGCTCAGTGGATTGAAAGCCAGGTCTACAGAGGTGAGGTCCTGGGTTCAAATCTGGCCTCAGACATTTCCTAACTAGGTGACCCTGGGTAGGTCACTTAATCCCCATTGCCTAGCTCTTAGGTCTCTTCTGTCTGGAACCAATATACAATATTGATTCTAAGATGGGAGGTAAGGGTTAAGAAAAAAAGTGGTAAACAAGAATTATAGGATCTTTGAATTGAAATCACCTTAGAGACTATTAAGTCCAACTGTCCCATTTTACCAGTGAGGAAACTCAAGTCTCAAAAGGCCAACTAGTTTCCTAACGTGTACATAGATTGGAATTAGTAGAACGGAGATTTTAAGTCAAACCCTTTGATTCCAAAGCTAGTGCTCTTATTATCCCTCAAGGTCCAACTCAACTCAAACAAACAGCATGCATAATAGATAAGGGCACTGATCTTGGAGTCAGGAAGAACTGTATTCAAATTTTGCCTCAGACATTTAACTAGCTAAGTTTCCTCAGCAATCACTTAACTCTGTGTGCCTTGGTTGTCTCATCTGTAAAATTAAAGTGTTGGATTCAATGGCCTCCAATGTGCTTTTCAGCTCTAAATCTCTGGTCCTATGATGTGCCAATTGTGTTGAAGTCATTATGCTAGCAACTGTGTAAATATGCCACAGGTAGATATTTCATAAACATGGGTGACATGGAAATTGAACAGCATGCTTGTCCAAAATCACAGAGGAAATGTATAGTCAGTTACAGAGACATTTGAAATCCAAGTCTGATGAAAAAAACTATGAGTCCCAGAAGATTTTTAAACAATGGAAATCACATTGAAAATAGTCTCAGGATCATAAAATTTAGAGCTGGAAAACATCTTGACAGCAACTCAATTCCTATTACAGGTGAGAAAAATATGTCTAGAGATACTAAGGGACATGTCCAAGGTCACATAAATAATAAGTGACTAAGCGAGAATTTGAATTCAAATCCTCTAATTCTTCTTCAAATAGCCTTCCTACTATACTATATCATGTTGTCTTTCAGAGAATTCAATCTGGGAGTAAGTGTTCTTTAAGGTGGTTTTTTCCAGTAGTGTTTAGAACTGTCATCCATACTCTGTCATCTTATGATTGACAGCAAGACTAAAAGTACATATTTTTGAAATAGATGGACCTCCCAGGTAAGGAATCTGATCTATAGCCACAAAAAGCATCTTTTCTCTCTGATTTCAAGTAACCTTTCCTTAAGGGAATAAAACGTGTGGCTTCTGAGATTAGCACTGTGCCATAACAATGAAGCAAAACAATCATCTCATATAAACATGAACAAGAACTAATTTTCCTACCTAATGGAAAAAGCCAGAGCTTAGAAAATACAAAAGAAAAGATTATTATAATATTTTTACATGTGGCTCTAGTTTCACTTCTGCTGGGTGCTGGGTGACTCAGTGGATAGAGTTTTGGGCCTGGACTCAAGAAGATGTTTTACTGAGTTCAAATCTGGCCTTAAGACACTTACTAGCTGTGTGAGCTTGGACAAGTCACTTCATTCTGTTTGCCTCAGTTTCCTCATCTATAAAATAAACTGGAGAAGGAGATGGCAAACCACTCTAGTATCTTTGCCAAGAAAAGTTCAATTGGGATCCTGAAGAGTTGGACATGACTGAAAACGACTGAAGAACAACATGAGATAATAGAAAATTTAGATAACCTAAGAGTTAATTCAAGATGTTCTAGGTGATATTCCTCTTTTATTTCCTCTTTTCTTTATGTTTTTTTACTTTTATTTTTACTCTTTTTCTTTATTTTTTACCAATAGCTTTGGCCTATAAGTAAATGAAAGGGCAGTGAGTCAACCATATACACCATCATCAACAGGGCAAAAGCCCTGAAATGATGTGGAGGGAGTGTATTACAGACCTAATGAGAGGAAAATGTCCCTAAAGGGAAGGAGACATGAGTGAGACTGGAAATGTTGGGTTAAACCAAACTGAAGTGAGCATTACAGAACAGAGGAATTTGGGCTTTATTTGTGATCTGATTTGTCAATGACATTAACCTTTCCAAGATCTTTCAGGAATTTGGTAAATTTTATAAATTTACCCTATATTATATTTTCAACAAAATAATGTCTATTCAGACACATTTTTCTATAAGCTAAATATCTTCTGCTTTATTTTATTTTTAGGGAATAGAAGAGGAAAGAAGCAAAGTTATTCCATTTGTATAACTCTGACGAGAATGTTTATATTTTTTACCAAGCCTGTCTGATAGAATGGATCAGAGGAATTTCTCCCCCATCATTTCACTTATTGTTTGAAGCAGATTGCTGATAGGCTCTGTTACTTCATAAATAATATTATTCTTCTAAAAATTAAAGTTTCATTTGTATCTATGATGTCATTAAGGAAATAGAGCTATGTCTGCTCTGTTACCCATGTCAATTATGTAACATCCAGGCCAACAGCTGCCTGATAAAGAGAGGTCATTGCATGATGCCATTGGACCTATACCATGCTGGTCTCACCTATTCTCTGAATTTGTTTACCCATCAGACCTCTAGCATGACTGAAATGTGACCTTTTGGCTCCCTTCCAGATCACAGATTAGTCCATAGTTCCCTCTCCTCTACATATGTTATTTCCATTAGGGTCTATTATTTTCTCTTCATCACCAGAATGGGTAGTCTTGTTTTAATAGGTGGAATCAGAACTCAATGATAAGTTTGTGTGTTATACATTGCTAAGGCATTTAAGCCAAAGGAAGGTGCAGATCCCATTATGAAATTCTAAGGAACATTTATATTTTTGGCATTAGTTGGTTGATTGCAAAGTATGAAAATAAAAAATACTCTGAGTATTCTAATAACTTTCTTTAGAAGTTATTATTATCTCTAATGGGAAGCAAAGTAGAAAAAGTGCCAGGTCTGGAGGTGCTAGGTGACCCTACACAAGTCACATGACTCTTTTTGACTCAGTTTCCTCTTTTGTAAAGTCAGTTGGAGAAGGGAATGATGAACCACTCCATTATGACTGAAAATGACTGAACAACAACATTATCTCTAGGAACTATGACCATTTAAATTCTCCCAGGAAAGCAAAGGAAGATAAGGAAAGACAGGAGTAGACAGACTTTTTTTTTTTAACTTCAATTTAAGTTTTTTTTAACATCTATTTTATACACTATGGTCATTGCCTCATGTATAATTCCCTCCTTATCCCAACCCAAAAGATTCTCTCTTTTATAATAAAGAAAAACAATTAAGCAAAGTTAAGGAACATAGGAAGCCCAAGTAGACAGACTTATGATACAAGAAGAAAACAGTATTTTTATTGTAAAGGGTATTTGGGATTGGTAAAATATGTAGATAGCCTTCTCTCAGTCTTCTGCAGATAAAACATCGACAATAAACAATCCTTTTCAGTGCATTCATGTACAGAATTGTTTATTTGCTGTTTGTTATTGTCACTTCAATCCAGAGAGTAGAAAGAAGAATTTTCCTTCAGGTAGGAAATGCGTGTGAGGTAACAATGGGAAAATTTGTATTTCCCTAAAATACAGGGAAGAGGGGAAAACTGGAGGAAGAGGACTTCCTGCACCAATACTCATAAACATCTTATCATTTACATGTTGCATAAAACAGCGGTCTCCTCTTAGTCAAGAGCCACTTTATGTCAGGTTCTCATCAATACAAATGTTGCCCAAGTGATTGTGTGGGAGAATACAAGAACAGACTGCAATAAAATTAAAAATAACTTTTGAAGGAAATAGTATTTGGAAGGATTAATTACAGGAGTTCAAACAGGGGGCCATATGCTTCCCTCCTCTTTAGAGTGTAACATACAGTGTGCCGGTAATAAAACAAGGCCAGAAAAATCCTGCCTGTCGAGAAAAAGTATAAGACTCAAGCAGTAGATAAATAACCAAGATATCATTCTTTATGATTTTATAGGGAATGGCACCCTAAACCAGCACAAGCTTCCCTGCTGATGTATCCTTGTAATGATATTTTAATTAACTTTGCTTAGCTGAAATATAAAGCACTGAATCCCTCTCTGTCTGTCTCTGTCTCTTCTCTGTCTTACTGTCTGTCCGTCTATATTTCTTTCATTTTTTTCCTCTTCTACTTCTCTGACTCTCTTCCTCTGTCTCTATCTCTGTATCTGAGTCTCTGTGTCTTTGCCTCTCTCTGCCTCTGTTTGTCTCTCTCTCTACTAGCCAATGAATTAGATTCTCTGGATACCCATCTTTCTAACTTTATTGTTTAGAATCAAAAAGTCCCTTGTGTTTTCCAGGTTGTCTGAAGGTTACATGGCAAAGGTACAAGAACTTGCCCATAAGTAATGGTTCTTTATAATTTAAAGAATCACATTTCTTCTCCAAGACTGCTCTAGGCTATCTACAACATAAAATTTTATTTTATCTTTAAGATAATAAATTTTCATATAAACTCCAGAACATATGAGTTGTTTTATACAAGTTTTAGAGGGAATGGAGATAGGAAAGGAAGCACCTTTTCTCATATAGATGATGACCTTATTTAAGTTCTCTGGCAGCAGAGAAACTATTGCTATTCCTCCATTTTTATATGTCCTTTGTCCTCCTAAGAAAACAGCTTAAGTTTGGAGCATTTGGGTGTTCTCATTCTGAGGTTACTTAAATGGATAAACTTTTTCAAATATATTTTATTCATAAATTTTCCTTCCTTATTTCACCAAAATTTTCCCCAGGATTCCTTCTCTTAACCATCCCAGAGAACCACCCAAATAGCAAAAATACTTTAAAGACAAAAAAAGAAATAAAAGAGGGGGAAAAATCAGTAAACTTTATCAATACATTGACAGAATCTGAAAATATATACAACGTATAACACTCATATGCCTCCCAGCTCTGCAGAAGAATAGAGTGGTGATATTTTCTCATATCTCCTCTTTGGGGCCATGTTTATTACCCACAATTTTTTGACATTCACATTTAATTTCTTTGTGGTTGGTATTTTAATTTACATTGTTGAAGTCACTGTGTGTTATTTTCTCTGCCCTATCTACTTCACTTTATATACAATTATGTAAATCTTTTTATGCTTTTCTGAATTTGTCATTTTCATCATTTCTTACAGGAAAATGATGTCCCATTAGACTCTTCTATAACAATTTATTTAGCCATTCCAATAATAAGTAAATATCTGCTTTGTTTACAATTCTTTGCTACTTCAAAAAGTGTCGCCATAAATATTTTGGTGTACATGGGGACTTTTTCCTTGACAAAGACTCCTTTCACGTCTAAGCATCATATTGGGATCTCTGGGTCAAAGGGAATGGACTTTTTGATCATTTATTTCCACAATTCCAGATTGTTTTCCAAATCATTGCATCATAGCTCTACCAATAATGCACCAGTGGACCTATCTTCCTACAACCCCCATCTTTTACTATTCCCATCTTTTTGTTATCTTTGCTGATTCACGTGGTTTGAGGTAAAATCTCAGGGTTTCTTTGCTTTGCATTTCTCTTATTGTTAGTGATTTGGATCATTATTCTATATGTTTATTAATAGTTTGAGATTCTTTTAAGAACTGTTCATTCTTATCTTTTAGCCCCTTATCAATAGAGGAATGAAGACAAATATATATGTATAAACATATATATCTTAAAGATTATCTGTTCATTTTCCATTCAGTAAGAACTTAGCATTATACATATGTACACATTATAACATACACAGTATATGCAACTGTCCCATTCATGTACCACATGCAAAAGGATAGACATGTGCATATGTGTATATTATGGTATGTATATGTACATGTATGTATATATACCCCAATACAAGTATATGTACACACATATATATACATATATATGCTCATAATATGTGTTTTGATTGTTACATCTTTATTTTCCATCTTAGAATCAATACTGTGCATTGATTCCAAGGCAGAAGAGCAGTAAGGGCTAGGCAATGGAGGTTAAATGACTTGCCCAGGGTCACATAACCAGGAATGGTCTGAGACTAGACTTGAACCCAGGGCCTCCCACCTTTAGACCTGGCTCTCTATCCACTGAGACACCTAGCTGACTCCAAATTCAATCTTTATTGAATAGAAAAAAAAAACACAACATTTTTAAGAAGATGCCATTATAGATGGTGGTATTCTTTCCATTTCAAGTCTGATTTCCAAGGAACAAACTCTATAATTTGTTCCTTTTCTGGAAGGGTTCAAAATAAGAGTTCTTATGTATACTTTGCAATAGTTTTTAATTGTTATTATTATTTTTAATCTAGAGGTTGCTATGTAATGTCCTGGGCATGGAGTCAGGACGATTTGAGTTCAAATTCTGCCTCAGATTCTTATTAGTCATGTGACTTTCAGCAAGTCATTTAACTTCTCAATATCACAGTCTCCTCAAATACAAAATGGGGATAATAATAGCACCAATATTCTTGGGTTTTTGTAAGACTCAAATAACATAATATTTGTACTTTACACAGTGACTGGTATACTTCAGGCACATAAATTATTTCTCCTCCCTCCCCCCCCCACCGGCTTTCTTCCCTGCCTTCCTTCCCTCTTGCCTTTCTTCCTTAAAAAAAAAAAAAAAGATAATGTTTCCCAATATAATCTCAGTCAGAGAGAAACATGAAGCTGTCAGGGAACCCTTAGCTTCGATTACTTTTAAGGTTTTTCTTCCAATCTCTGTCCCCTTTACTCCTCTCTCTTCCCCTCCTCTCCCTTCCTTTCTCTGTTTCTATCTGTGGGTCTATTTCTGTCTTAATTTCTGGTATTTTTCTCATAATCAGAAAGACCTGAGTTCAAAATCTGTCTCATTCACTTGTTTGACCCTGAGCAAGTAACAATCTCTCCATTCCTGTTTCATCATCTGTTAAAGGATTGGACTTGATTGTCCCTCAGGTCATTTCTAACTCTAAATCCAAGACCCTGTGATCCCACTCTCCACCTTTTCTCTATCTCTTTACCTTTGTGTTTCACTCTCTCTGTATCTCTGTATGTCCTCTCTCTCTGACTCTGTCCCCCTATATCTGTCTGTCTCTCTTTATCTCTCTGTGTCTCTTTGGGTCTGTCTCTATCACTCTCTTTCTCTGCCCCATCCTAGTCCTTTCCTCTGTCTTTCTGCTTAGACTTAAGTTCAAGTCCTAATAAAACCCAAATTTATGAGGACCCATCTTGTCACCAGCCTTTCATTACTGCCAGGTTCCCTTCAATTACATCTGACTCAGTTTGGGATTTTTTAAACGTTTTATCGTACTTGGCAGTGTTGTTTTATGTAGTCAGCACTGAACTCAATAATGAATATTTTCAAATAAGCAAAGGAGTACAATTGCAGTTCAAGGATATGGATGGAACTGAATAATGATTTGGCCAACTGCCCAGCCCCCAAACCTCTTGTTGTCAGAGAAAGTGGGTGGGTGGGATGGGGTCCCAAAGGCTAGGACGTTCCTTCCTAAAATACATCAGATCCCCTGGCCTCTTGACCAAAAGATCAGTATTTCATTCAGCAAATAAGCATTCCTGCTGAAAACCATAAATTAGTGACATTCATTCATTCTCTCAATAAACATTTACAGAAGACCTACTCCGTGTAGCGTCCTGGGCTCTGAGCTGGTCACCTCCATTGGGTATGCAAGAGAAAGATGAAAGAACTCTGATGAAGACTAAATATATTAACTGGAAGTGTGAATTGTTTTTAAATGTCACATTAGAAACTTTACAAATAATGGACCCACAAGAGGCATACTTCTAGGAATCATCACAGAAGTGCCTTCACCTATAGCGTGTTCTGCTAAGAATTTTTTTTAAGGAAAATTAAATGGCTCTTCCTTTTTATGAGCCTGTTTCAAAGTCCACTGAGTCACATATTGAGGTACTGAAAGTTTCTTGCAATGTAAATCCATCCAGACTCAATTGAAAACCCCATGAGCTGTAAAGCTGGTTTCTATATTGTTTGGACATGATGTGGCACTCCCTTGAAATCATAAGGGAATAAGGCACTTAAAATAGGGTGTCACATTTCAAGGTAATAAATAGCAGATTGATTCTACCTTCCAATTGATCCTGCAGTTTACTTATATACAAGATGGAAAATAAAGTACCGAAGCCACTGTGATTTACTTTGGAGAAATGAGACACTTGGTATTAGCTTAAGTGAATGCAAAAGTCCAGCCTGACAATTTATGGTAGTCCCAGCCCAAACCCTGTTCAGATCAAGTTGCAATGTTTCCACACACGTTGGGAGGCTTTTAGGATCTCATCATGCGAACACTTTTTTTGGCCTCTTAATACTTAACATATACTTTTGTGACCATCCTTGAACCAGGCTCATTACCAAATATCAGATAAAGATGCTCTACTCTCTTTTGTTTTACACAGAAAACAATATATGTGATAGGAGAAGGATTTAGAGGATTTAGGGTATTACTATTACTGCCTGATTCTGCAATCCCCTTCCCACCACCAGCACCAAGGCAGCATGTTATGCCCTTAATTGTTTTATATTAAAGAAAATAAAATAATATTATTTTAAGAATTTGGGGGCAATATCCTGCTACTCCTTGAGGTAAGGGGAGACGGAGAGAGTGAATAAGAATTTGCCGAAGGAGGTTAGAAATCTCATCCGCAGAATTCCAGAAGTTTTCCATAGTTTTTGGTGAGTTGTCCTTTGATTAAAAAAAAGTGCCCTCCTATTGGACAAAAGGTCCTAAAACAAGACAGTTATGGCACAATAATTTTTTAAAGTTTTTTTTAAATGTATTTCTTTTTAAAATATTTTTCCATGTCTACATGATTCATTTTTCTTTCCCTCCCTTCTTCCCTCTCCCACCCAGAATGGCACAATAATTGAAATGCTAAGTTATTTAAGTAAATATTGTGGCAAAGTAGATAGGATACTGAACAAAACCTCCAATAATATAATGGGGCAAATCTCTATTTGTCCCAGGGCACCAACATTTAGAGGTTAATTAATATTATTTATAGTCCTTCCCTGGCAGTGGGTTTGTCCTCAACCTAACCTGTGTTCCTGGTAGCAGACACCTCAGTGGCGTCCTCTTGAGTTGTCCCTTCTCCACAGGATCATATCCCTGGATCTTTTTGCATCATGGAGCCAAATACCTCTGTCCTTTCCTCATACTAAGTAAATTTGTTTTTACAAGTAGATTTAGAACCTGTTTTGTGTTGTATGTCTTGCATGAATTTAGTGAAGCTTTCCTCTCTGCACCAGAATTACTATTAAATGTTTCTTTTATTGGACTTAGAGTCAGGGAGGTATGGGTTCAAATTCCACATCTGACACTAGCTATGTAACCATGAGGATTTACTTGCTTCCTTTGAACCTCAATTCCCTCATCTGTAAAAATGTAAATAATACAAGTGGTATCTACTTCATAGGGTTTTTCATGAGATAAATCTATGTAAAACCCTTTGTTAATGTTAAAAAAGCTATATAAATGCTGGGCCTCTGCTTTCCATGGGCGATGATAGGTTTTTGTTGTTTATTATTGTTGTCATTTTTATTATTTTGGCTTCTATTGTGTCATCACCATTTCCATTGTATAACCACCTCCAAAAGGAAGCCTTGTATAAAAGGCTTTCAATCAGTGGCTTGAAACTTTTATTCTACTGCAGAACATCCACTTTATTAGCTCCCCTCATCAAGGCATTACTGTGATCCATTCACAGGTATTCCCATTTCCTCCACCTCTCCATTCCTACTCTAACAACTGATTATAGAAAGTTCAGTGCTAGGGGCACCAGACCAGTCCCACTTTCAGACAGCAACCCTTCCGAGTTTCTCCTGAAAAGTTGTTTCTCATATGTTCTATTCCTTGGAAGTTTCTGAGCTATTGTTAAACTTTACACATTGGCTACATGCCTTAGAGTCCCGCAGGGCAGGTGTAGCAGGTGTATTTTTCTCCTAGGAGTTAAATGAAACAGACTCAGGTGATGAAGCAGGAATAGCTTTATTTTCCAACCTTGAGAACACAAGCCTGAACATAGTGTCCAGTGGATCAACCTGTCAAAGTTTAATTTCTCTCTAAGGCACATGAGAAAGGGAACAACTTTTATCTGAGTCTGGGTAGATACAAACCAAAGAAAATTGGCCAAGCCCTGAAGCTTGAGGCAAAAAATAAGAAATGAGTGGGATGGGAGGATGCAATTCAGTGCTGAGCAGCATCTCCAGGGATTCAGTTCCTTTTGGAGTATCCATGTGTTCTCACAGCAAATAATTCACTGTATAAAAAGCTGTCCATTTTTTCAGGATGATATAGAAAGGATACCTGGTCAGGTCCAGGTTAGAGTACATGAATCAGATGTTCTTCCAAATTTCAATAAATGTATTTATTGAGGCAAATTCAGAACTCTTTTATTCTATTGCAGGGTAATAGGATCACATATTTAGAGCTGAAAAGAGTCAGTTTGTGGTTAAAAAATCAAAGATTTAGGGAGGATCCTTCAAGATTATCTAATCTTACCCTTCCTTTTACAGTTGAGGAAACCAAGGCTCAGAGATATTAAATGATCATGGTCATAAAGCTAGTGTCTTAAGCATGAAATGAACCAACTTCTTCCTGAATATAAGCCAGTATTCTTTTAAATTCCTTGAATTAAACTATGAGATATTTCTTCATAGAGGAAAAAATATATACATATATATATACAAGTCCATTAGAATCTAATCCAATTAACAAAAATATTTCTCTGTATTTATACATTTAGAAATACACCAGAGTTGGCTCAGCAAGGTGATAATCTTCCTCTGGTGACAGGATCTCAGTCTGAGCAAGGCAGAAGGCAATGCATCCAATGGTACCTATTCCTTTGAATTCTAGGGTTACTTGTCATTCATGGTCTTGTTGTCACTTAATAGATCTGCTGTTTGGATTCAGTCATTATAATTCACCTGGGCCTCTGACCATAGTCAAGTAGGCAGCTTAATTAGATTAGAGGGAAAGCTAGGCAATATCACAAAACACTGCAATGATTAACATAAACTATGTCATCAGCATTTTCATGAAAACCATAACTCCTGAATACTTTTCCCCCCAATGATTTTCTCTCTCTCTCTCTCTCTCTCTCTCTCTCTCTCTCTCTCTCTCTCTCTCTCTCTCTCTCTCTCTCTCTCTCTCTCTCTCTCTC
>NC_058131.1:297201117-297267312 GCF_016433145.1 Gracilinanus agilis | reverse complement strand
CTCTCTCTCTCTCTCTCTCTCTCTCTCTCTCTCTCTCTCTCTCTCTCTCCATTCCTGCAGTATTACATGTTATAGGAAGGTAAGCCTGAAATTTTGTTAGGTGAATGGATGAATTTAAAACTTCTCTGAGTGGAGGAGGAAGTTCATCTCAGTCACTCAAGGAAATAGCAGCAAAAGACTTAGGAAGAAAAAAAAGACGATTATTGAAATAGATTAGGTATACAAATACAATGAAACAAATGAGCATAGTAACTTAGTGCTTGAAAAACCCTAAGATTCCAACTATTCAGTCAAGAACTTAGTCTTTGACAAAATGTTAGGAAAACTGGAAAACAATCTGGCATAGATCAGCATCTGACCAAATAAAAGGTAGAAAGGATCATGGGAAGTAAAATGGATAATTTTGATTATTTTAAATCTTAAAAGGGTTTGTGGAAAGTTAATGCAGACAAAAATAGAATGAGAATAGGCAATTGTAGGTAAATTTTTACATTGTTTCTTTGTTAAAGGTCTCATTTTTTTATTTATATGAGGAACTGACACAAACTTATATATAAAAAAAGTAGGAGCCTTTCCCCAATTGATAAAAGGTCAAAGAATTTTGAACATGCGATTTTCAGAAGAAATCAAAGCAATCAATGGTCATCTGAAAAAATCCTCCAAATCACTAATAATTAGAGAAATGCAGATTACAGAATCTCCAAGGCACCACCTCATACCCATAAAAAGAGAAACAAAATTACAAATGCTGGAGGAGATATAGGGGGAAAGATACATTAATGCTATTAATAGAGCTGTGAACTAATATCATTCTGAAGAACAATTTTGAACTATGCCCAAAAGGCTAAAAAATTGCATTCCGAGCAAAACTGCCATTAGGTCAGTATCCTAAAGATATCAAAGAGAAATGAAAAGAATTCAAATATACAAAAATATTTACAGCAACTGTTTTTGTGGGGGCAAGGAAGTGAAAACTGGGAGGAAGCCAATCAATTGAGTAATGACTGAAAAATTAAAATATATTCTTGGGATGGATTATTCTTATTCTATAAGAAATAACGAAGAAAGTTTCAGAAAATCTGGGAAGACATTAACTGATGAAAAGTGAAATAAAAGCAGAACCAGGAGAACATTGTACAAAGTGTCAGCAATATTATAATGATAACTCATTTTAATGGTTTAACAATTTCGATCTATGATAAACCACAAGAATTCTAAAGAGCTCATGGTGAAAAATTCTATCCAACTGCAGATAGAGAACTGATGGATTTTGAGTGCAGATAAAAGCATTTTTTACTCTTTATTTTTGCTGCTTTTTTTAAAAACAACTCATATGAAAATATGTTTTGCATGACTTATTAAGTATAATGGGCATTATATTTCTTGCTTTCTCAATCAGTGGGGGAAGGGTTGGAGGAACAAAGAGAATTTAGAACTAATTTTTTTTAAGATGAAAATTTTCAGTGATTCTTTTAGCCACAACTCCTGAGCAAAAATCCTCAGGACAGGTCCTCTCTGTCTCTACCAATTTTGTACATTTCCCAAGACCTCCTGAAATGGAAAGGCAAAATCTCATGACTATAGCCTCACAAGTATTTGTGAATCCTTCCAGAGTCCAAGAGAGGGAGAGTAATAATACCCCCAACATTTGCAAGTCAAGTCCAAATGAGACATGGTTATCAGGAACATCCCTTTCCAACCTCTTATTTTTCAGACCTCCAACATAACCTTCATGCCATACTCCTGTTAATTGCAACTTCTCTCCAGCCAACAAATCTAGACCATTTTGCTACTAAAGCCATAATAGAGATATTGACATGGAGGAATAGGAGCCTAAAACCAAATAGACACATACACCACAGGGGAAAGAGGCCAATGACAAGAAAAGAAATATAGTGATTGAATAATACTCTTTTAAAAATGAACCAAAGTTCCCTAGGGAAGTCGGCTTTAAATGTATTCTTCTACAACTGTATGCCTCCTTTGTGTTGTTGATTTATTATTTTAACAATGAACAATAAGTCATCATTAAAATGAGTCCATGGAGCCCTACAAGATTCTTTCAAGCAAAAGAAAATTCCCCTATCGTCACTAGATTACCATAGGAATTTGGGCTAAAAGAGATTTTAAAGATCAGTCAGAGCTCTTATTTTGACTCATCTGAGTTGTAATCTCATTGCTTTGCATGTCCTCATCCACGTTCCCCTCTCACCTATCCAACCCTTGTCTGTGGTCTCACATAAATTCCCTACAGGCTGTCCACCCTTTGTGCTAGATATCTTCTTCACTTTAATTTTACCAGTGGAAAAACTGAAATTGAAAGAAGTTAAGTAACAAGGACAAAGTCACATAATTAGCCAGTAGTAGAGAGAATTTGAACCTTAGTCTGCTGGATTGAAAATCTCATTCTTTCCTCTCTCTATATCACACTACTCTTCTTTAACAAAGCAGGGAAACTGACCCAAGTATTGAAATAGGTTAAACTTCAGTTGGACAATTAGGTGGCACAGTGGACAGAGTGCTGGGCCTGGAGACATGAAGTCTCTTGTTCTTTAATTGTTCCAATCTGGTTTCAGACACTTATTAGCTGTGACCCCAGGCAAGCCACTTTACCCTCTTTGCCTTGGTTTCCTCATCTGTAAAATGAGCTGGAAAAGGAAATGGCAAACCACTCCAGTATCTCTGCCAAGAATATCTCAAAAGGAATAATGAAGAGCTGGAACCAGCCAACACAACAACAAAAGCCTCAGTTGCTCAGAAAACTACTTTAACTAGACCTGATATATGCAATTTAGCTATTCCCTAAGCAGTTCTATTAATAATGGTTTTCCATAAACTGAATCCCATCCAAAAACAAGCAAACAAACAAAGAGTCCTTCATAATCTTGTGAAAAGAATCTAATAATAACATAGAAATCATTTAGGATATTTATTTCAAGACAAGGAGAGATGGGTCACTGGTAATTTCTGCAATGCAAGTTACAAGTTGTGTGTAATTGGAGTCTATTACTTCAATGACTAACTGCTTCATAAGTGAATAAAATAACGAGCATTTATATAGCACTTTAAAATTTCCAAAGCATTTTACAAATATTATTTCACTCAATACTCACAATAACTCTGAGAGTTGTTATTATAAACCTTATTTTATGGATCAGGAAAATGAGGTAGGCAGAGGTTAACCTCTGACTTGCCCAAGATCCCAAAGTTAGTAAGAATCTGAGGATAGTTTTGAACTCGGGTCTCTCCTGGCTTTAGTTTCTGTCCCCTATTCACTGTACCACTCATTGTTGTTCAGTTGTTTCTGCTGTTTTCAACTCTTTATGACCCCATTTGGTGTTTTCTTGGCAAAGGTGTTGGAGAGTTTTGCTATTTCCTTCAACAGTTTATTTTACAGATGAGGAAACTGAGGCAAACAGCATTAAGTGACTTGCTCGGGGTCACACAGTTAGAAAGTATCTGAAACTAGATTTAAACTCAGGAAGAGGAGTCTTTCTGACTCCCAGACAAGTGCTTCATCGATTATGCCACCTGTGTTCCCCCTGTACCATTTATTTCTCTCTCAAGAATATATAGGTGAGCTAAGATAAAAGTTGTTATTTGAATATTTTGGATATGGCCTGGAAAACAGAGCTGGAGAGAAAATAGATTGCAGCATTATCAAGAAACTCTCTCATGAAATATCTGCCTTGCTCTTGGTAAGATAGCTCATAGGAATTCAGGTGCTCTCATGAATGACCACCTGGTTTGACCTGAACAGCTGACAGTTTGAGAGTTGATTTTAGGTTATTGGTTAGGTAATTGGGACAGTTGATCCTAAGAGACTTCTTTAGCCTCAAAGGTCTCTGGATAAAAACAGTTCCTCTTTTTTGAAAGACATGGAATAACAAACATAGCTTGCAAGAACTGCCTAAGAATTCCAACATCAAAATGTAAATCCCTCTCTAAGTTAAAGCTCCCTTAGCCCAGAAAGCAGCTTTAGTCTTTTTCAGGGTTCTCTGACCTGATGGCACTTTGAAGAAACCAGTAAATTTCTTTGTTCGAGGGCCAAATGCTTCTGAAGTTAGATAAAGGGCATCCTTCCTTCTCCACCTCCCCACTTTCAATGTGGTTGTTGTTTAGTCTTTTGGTTGTATTTGACTCTTTGTGACCCCATCTACTGTTTTCTTGGCAAAGATATTAGGGTGCTTTGCCATTTCCATCTCCAGATTATTTTACAGATAAAGAAACTAAGGCTAACAGGGTTAAGTGACTTATTTAGGGTCACACAGCTGAGTATGTATCTGAGTAAATTTTGAATTTAGATTTAAACTCAGGTCTTCCTAACTCCAGACTTGGCACTCTCTCTACTATGCCACCAAGCTGCCCCAATGTGGACAAAGAGCCAAAGGCCTTATGTAAGCCTCATGTAGTTTCTATTAAAGCACATCAAGGTAATTTGTAAGTAGCCAAGCTAATTATTTGTACTAAATATTGATATTTTTTCAAGCTTGGAAATTTCTAATACTTGAGTTCTGGTTTTGTCCCTTTAACGTATATTTTCACATTTGCAATTCAAATAATGAAAATAATTTGGATGTGTATATCTATAAACATTTGATATACAGTAGTATGTTGGAGACAGATCTAAGTGACTAAGGAGACCAGATAGTTAAATATTCAGTATGAGAAATTACAAACTACCTCTATTAGTGTTTGTTTTATTGTTTTCTGGATTGTCTAGACATTAATAAAATAATAAATATGCAGTTTGAACATAAAAAAGGAATTGGGCATACACACACATATATACACAAACATAATTGAAAACTGGTTATTAAATAATTACAAGAACTCACCTGTCTTTACATACACACACACATATTTGAAGACCTGGTTGTTAAACATTTATAAGAATTCCCCGTAAAGTATATATACACATACATATACACACATATCTATATATATTTAATATAGGTATTATATATACATATATATATAGTGTAGTAAATAAAATACAAACCCTATAGTCAGGCAGACTTGAGTTCAAATAAAGCCTCAGATATATCTTAGTTGTATGACCTTGGGCAAGTCACTTAACTCCCTATGCCTCAGTTTCCTCTTCTGTAAAATGAGCTGGAGAAGGAAATGGCAAACCACTCCAGTATCTTTTCCAAGAAAACCCCAAATGGGATATTTAAGACTCAAACATGACTGATGGACAGAACAACAATAAATCATATATGTATATACACACATAAAAATGTATATATACATACATATACACATATATATATACACATATATATTTATATAAATCCTTTAAATATTGTATTTTTTTCCACAGACATCTAATTTGATAATCCCAACAACCCTGAGATGTAAATACTTTTAAGTAAGATCATTCCCATTTTACAAAAGAGGAAATGGAGATTCTGGGAGATTAAAAACTTACTCCTGTTTGGTTAGAATTAATAAGATCTTAGTTTTCAAGCTGGAAGGGAACTTGTTTTACTCTTTTCAAACTACCAGATGAGAAACAAAGAAGTCAAGAGACATTAAGCAACCAATTCAAGATCACATAGTAGTCCTAAACAGTAAGTAGATCAGGATTTGAATCTAGGGATGTTTTTATTTCCTTTGTTTCCCTTTATACAACTGTCTTTCATAGGGGTATAGGTCTAGACTTGGGAGAGATCTCCAGGGCCATCTAGGACATTTCCTCATTTTACAGATGAGGACACTGAAGGCCAGAAGATTTGTGGCTTGTCCAAGGTCACACAGGCATTGTGTCAAATCAGGATTTGAAACCAGATTCTCTGACTCTAGAGGGAGATTTCTATCCACTGTATGATTATTCATTTATAAAGTGCAAGATAAGCATTTTCCTGAAACCTCTCTCTTCCAAATTCTGTCCAAAGAGTACCAGATAAAGAGGGCACAACTAGGACTGGCTCATTCAGAAAGGAGAATGAGCAATGGCCTCTCTCCCCCTGAGACATCACCCTTCAACTGGAAAGTGAAGAATTGTGAGTTACTTTTCAAAGTATTTTAGTATCTATCAAAGAGGGTTTGTGTCAGGCTAGTTGGTAGCAAACAGGAAATTACTTGGGAGCATTAATAGCCCTTGAAAACAACAGCTTCAAGGGCTTCAATCAGCAATTTGAGGATATTCACCACCAGGATGAAGAAAAAAGGAGGAAAAAAAAACACAAACAGGAAATGCAGTGAGGGGAGATGAAAGCAGATCAATAAAGAAAGAAACCTTCAGTTTGAAGTCTTGCCTTTAAAATAATGGGACCCCCGGTGGCCTCACCCTCCGGAAAGTAATTTGGGGCACTATAGCAGATCTGGCCCTCAGGTGTAATTGCCCCAGATCCCCGCCACCCGGAGGTTTAGGATTCCTGAGCTTATGAGAGAAAGTGGGTTTCTACACAAGGATTTATTGTAACCTTTTAAAATATATATGTTTTCAAAATCCATTCAATGTCATTAGAATTTATTACAGCCTTTTGTCTTCTTTTTTCCCCCGTTCTTGCTCAGGTTAATTGGAAGCAAAAGAGGGTAACTTCAGCATGTTGCCAGCAAAGGACAATGAAGTTCCATATTATGGAAATATTCTTTGGTTGAATTTCCGGATTTGTGTCTGCAGTGGAATTTTCCAGTGCAGTAAGTGACTCAGACCTTTGCGTGTGAAAGAGTTGTATCTGTGACTTGGTAGGTTGTACAGAGAAAAAAAAAGGACGACAACAACAACAAAAAGACAATGTGTGCCTAAAGAGACATTAGACGCTGTCCTCATGAATGTGGCAGCTAGCGGTAGAGATGCCTGAAGGAATATGAAGTCCACATTGGAGGGAGGCAAAGACTGCATTTAAAACCTTTTGTTTTCCCAGGGAAATCACTAGTTTTTAGTGTATCAGCCTAACTCAAATCTCAAGGATCCTTTCCTCGTTTTCTTTTCTTTCAAAAAACTGATAGGAAAGTTTGAAGTAGGAAAGGTAAGGAACAAACTGCAAGTCTGATGACCTCAGAAATAGGTAAGGGAGAGTGTTGCATCTGTTTTGGTGATGTGGATAAGTTGAAAAAAAAAGAAAAGATAAAGAATTCTCTGATCTTGCCCCCCAAACTTTTCTCTAGAACTCTCGACATCCAAAAGGTGATATCTCTAATTCCATTAAGTAGTGGAGGTAATAGAGAATTAAGATCTGCATTTACTGAATGCCACTAGATTTTTTTTTAATTATGCTAAGTGTAGTTTAGTGGACAGAGTCATGCTTCGATTAAATAGACTTGGTTCACATTCTGTCACTGAAAAAGAGAAGCTGTGTGACCTTGGACAAGTCATATATCATCTAATAAACCTCTAAGGGATCTCCAGTTTATCCTGAATATACCTTGTTTTACATAGTCAATTGTAGGATGCTTTCTATATAAGGCTCTGAAGTCATTGAGGACAAGAGTAATTTTTGCCTTTCCCAGGGCTTGCCTTATTGCTTGGCACATAGTAGGCTCATTCACTTTGACTTGATTTATTGCCTCTAAACAATACTGTCAGATTCTTAGTTGAAGAGGAATTATTGATCTGCAGTGGGAGGAAAATTATACACTGAGAAACTCATCAAAACTCAAGTCCAGTTAAAGTTCCTTTGCAGACTCATCTCTAAATCCCTGTGGATTATTCATTCATTCAACAAACCATATACTGTGCACAGTTGGGAGATATATAAATATCTGGTGAGATGAAGTCCCTGCCTTAAGTTGAGTTGATTAGTAGGAGGGTATTTTATGGGCACAGATACCTTTGATATAAAATATTACGTGATCACTTCATTGGAAGTTGCAAACATAGTCCTTAAACACCCCCAATTAAGAGATGATGGAAGAGATGAACTTCACTAAGCTCCCTGAGTCTTGTCTGACTTTTGGAACCAAAACAGGAAAACTACCTCTGTGAAAAGACTCCATATTTCCTCTCAAAGGGTCAAATTTTACCTCAGTTCCATAAAATTCATTCCCCTATTCTTGGCATTATAAATTAGAACCATGCTTATACATTTTTGTGAACAGAAAATGGCAGAAAACAATGGTAAATTAATAATAATGATAATGATAATGATAATAAATAACAATGCCTCTTCTCATTCAAACATGCAATTTACTAACTTCCTTCCCATTAGCCCAAGTTTCCAAACTTTCCTACCTCAACAGGATTTATTGGGATGTTTTCACTCTCTACTTCACTTTTCCTATGTAGATATCTGTGCCTTATGAAAGAGTGAGGCAGCACAATGGATAGAGTATTGGACCCAGTGTCACAAAGTTTGAATCTTGTGTCAGGTACTTTCGAGCTATATGCCTCTGAAAAATCACTTAAACTCTCTAGGCCTCAGTTTCCTAATATGTAAATAAGAATAATAGAATTTATCTGATAACGTTGTTGTAAAGATCAGACAAGATAATGTAGCTAATAAACCTTAAAGTGCTACATAGATATGCTACTGCTACTGCTACTCTCTCCTGGGCATGTCTAAAGAGTTGAAGGTAAGGGCTAGAATACTGAGTGTCTTTTTCAAAGATAAATTCTAACTCAGAAATTAGTATGAGTACCCATTTTTTTTTTTTGAGATCACAACCTTCCTTCTTCCTTCTTTCTTGCTCCATCTACGTTCCTCTCTCATTTCTTCAAACTCATAGGACTGATACTTGATTCTAATTGATTTAATATTTTCTTATGCTGTCCTCTCTTTCTTTCATTTTGAACTGGTTCATGACTGTGCATCTTGTCTCAAAGAGACAGCAAGGTGGTACAGTAGATAGAGCATTAGACTTGGAGTCAGGGAGACCTGAGTTCAATTCCTACTTCAGACACTTACTGTGTGACCCTAGATCAGTCACTTAACCTCTACCTGTTTACACTTCCTTATCTGTGAAATGGAATAATAATAGCACCTATCTCTTAGGGTTATTGTGAGGCTTGAAATGAGATAATCTTTGCAAAGTTCTTTGCAAACCTTAAAGCTACTAGCTGTTATTTTGGATTGTTTTTATTGTCTGCTTAAATCAGTGGTTACCAAACTTTTTTGGCCTACCACCCCCTTTCCAGAAAAAAATATTACTTAGCCCCCTGGAAATTAATTTTTTTAATATTTAATTTTTTTAGAAAAATGTTCCATGGTTACATGATTCTTCTTTTTACTTTTCCCCTTCACTCCCCTTTGCTCCCCCCCCCAATATCCAACAAGCATTTCCACTGGTTTTAACATGTGTGATCAATCAAGACTTATTTACATATTACTGATAGTTGCATTGGTGTGGTCCTTTAGTGTCACATCCCCAACCATGTCCTCAACAACCCATGTGTTCAAGCGGTTGTTTTTCTTCCATGTTTCCACTCCTGTAGTTCTTCCTCTGAATGTGGGTAGTGTTCTTTTCCATAAGTCCCTCAGAATTGTACTGGGTCATTGCATTGCTGCCAGTACAGAAGTCCATTACATTCGATTTTACCATAGTATATCAGTCTCTGTGTACAGTGTTCTTCTGGCTCTGCTCCTTTCACTCTGCATCAATTCCTAGAAGTCTTTCCAGTTCACATGGAATTCCTCCAGTTTATTATTCCTTTGAGCACAATAGTATTCCATCACCAGCATATACCACAATTTTTTTAGCCATTCCCCAATTGAAGGGCATCCCTCCGTTTTCTAGTTTTTTGCCACCACAAAAAGCACGGCTTTAAATATTTTTTTACAAGTCTGTTTATCTATGATCTCTTTGGGATACAGACCCAGCAATGCTATGGCTGGATCAAAGGGCAGGCAGTCTTTTAGAGCTCTTTGGGCATAGTTCCAAATTGCCATCCAGAATGGTTGGATTGGAAATTAATTTTTTTAATTTTAGTAACAATTAATAGGAAAGATAAATGCACGTGTGGCCATCACTGCCTCCCTGGATCACTATAGCATCCACCAGGGGGTGATAGTGCCCACTTTGGGAATCACTGGCCTAAATAGTCTGTAAGCTTCTGGAAGGCTTGGATTGTGTGGAATATTCCAAGTACCCTACAATAGCTAGCCTAGCTCTGGGTATGTATATGCATAGTTTATACATTTAGAAATTTAAAACTATACCAAACTTTGAGGATCATCTCATATAATAATATAGAGCTAGAATTTTAAAAAAAATACGTATAAGAACAACCATAGGATAATAGGTTAAGGGCTGTAAGGGATCTTAGAAGTCTTATGCCATTTTGTAGATGAAGAAACTCAGACCCAGAAAAATTAAGTGACTTGCCCAGAGTCAAAGGGCTAGTAAGTCTGAGACAGGATTTGAATTCAGGTCTTCCTAACTTCATGTTAATAACACCATGCTGTCTCTTTAGATGTACTACTTCATTTGCTCTTCACAATAGCCCTGTGAGGTAAGTACTACAGGCACTCTCATCTTTATTTTCCAAAGGAAAGGGCTCAAATGGCATAACCTGTAAGTATCTGAAGTTACATTTGAACTCAGTATTCTCTAGACTGAGTTCAGCACTCCTTCTTCTCACACAGTAAACTAAAATCTTTATTTAATTAATTTAGAATATTTTTCCATGGTTATATGATTTGTGTCCTTTCCCTCTCCTCATCCCAACCCCCCCCCCTCCTGTAGCCAATGAGTAATTCCACTGGGTTTTATATGTCACACAGTTAATTTAAAAAAAGGGGGGGGGGACATTTAATTTAATTGATTGGGAAAGCAGTGAGAATCACAGTGAAACTATGTGTCTCAGTGTTAGGAATTCCATCATAGCTTTGGATTAGATGGCATCTCAGAGATACAAATCCTTAATTTTAATAGCATCATAGATCTAGTCGAGAGGGACCTCATAGGCCATCTAGTCTAGTCTCCTCCATTTATATGTGAAACTAAGGCTAAAGGAGATTACTGACTTGACTAAGGTCACACAGAGATAAGATATGATCATAGATTTTCTGCCTCACTGGCCAATCCAAGGCCCAGAGAGGTCAAATCACTTGTCTAAGTTTATTCAAGTAGTAAGTGGAAGAACAAGGATTTGAATCTAGGTTCTCTCACTCTAAATCTAGCATTCTGCGCAGAAGGCCAAATTCTCTCCTATTTTCCACTTCTGACCCACAGTGCAGAGCCTGGAGTCTATGGAGATGACTGCTGGGATGTATGAACTATAGGTCCTTTCACTGTTATCCTCTTAGTGAATTTTGAAAACATTTTACAATGGATATTTTATATCATCTAAATTACTTTACTTAGCCTCAGCAGATTTGAGTGATTTATGGGTCTTATTGGAGGTATTCCCTGCAAGATCTGGTCTCCTTTGGGACTTCATCCTTTCTCTACATTCCCCTACTTGAGGCACAATTTCTGTGGTCATAGGGTCACAGAGCATTAACTGTGGCCATAAACCATTTCTCTCTGTCTCTGTGTCTCTGTGTCTCTGTGTCTCTGTGTCTGTGTCTCTCTTCTCTCTCTCTCTCTCTCTCTGTCTCTCTCTCTCTCTCTCTCTCTCTCTCTCTGTCTCTCTCTCTCTGTCTCTCTCTCTCTCTCTCTCTCTCTCTCTCTCTCTCTCTCTCTCTCTCTCTCTCTGTCTTTCTCTCTCTCTCTCTTTTTCCACCTTGAATGAAGCCCACTTATATCACTGGTACATTTCATGTCTCTCCACAAATACAGAGTCAGATTCAGAAAGCTCAGCCAAAGAAACACTCATAAATCCCTTTCATTTTTCCTAGTTTACAACTTCTTCCATGTTCTTCTTTGAAAATAAAATTGGTGGCTATTTTGCTGTAGTTGGAGAATTTCTCCTCTCTTTTTGGGAGAGCTACTGAGATACAAGGTCTTTATGGCAAAAGGCCTTTTCCCTACCCACCAGATGACACCCTAAGCTTGGGGGAATCATTCCCTGCATTATGCATGGAGAAATGCTAATGCTGGACCTCCTTTCCCTACCCCCATCCTCACCGCCAACCCCATGGAGGGTAAACATCAGTCTTCTTAATGCGCTGCATGTTTTGGTCTCTTGGAAGCAGGGTATTGAAATTCTAGTTTTTCAAATATCATGATGAGGTTTAGAATCAACGTAAGAATCTGCTCCTAGCACAGCTCAGTGATGCTCTCCCTTCTGTGGAGTCCATGGCACCTTTGGAGAGAAGGCCCGCCCTTTGTCAGCCTGCAATTAAATCAGCACGGAACAGTGATTAGCATTCAGAACCCAAACTAGGTGATTTTTCCCTAAATGATATTCAGAGCTTAGCCGGAGTTGGGAAATTCAGTGACCTCGGTCTATAGACATTTCTCTGGAAAGGCATTCAGCTAAATCTTGGGACCTTAGTAACTATCTCCTTTATGCCAGGTGCAAAGCAGCATTAGCACTCCAAGGGAGAGTATCTCTTTCACCATAAAACACTGTTCAGTGTAAACACGAAGAGGTTTACGGGAGAGAGTGTAAACTTCTAAGAAAGATTAGATAATGGCTCTTGAGCAGGTGCAAGTCTATTTAATGGGAACAGTAGGAAGGTCCTGGCTTAACAGTTATTTTGCAATAATCCTAGAAGTATAAACTCGTCTGATAGAATCTGTGAGTGCCAGGATTATAGGTACACAAATCTAGAGCTAAAAGTAGCCTCCTAGGCTCCCTGGTCCACCTCCTTTATCTTACAAATGAGGTTTCTAAGAAGCATAGGGATCTGACTTTAAGTGACTTGCCTAGGGTCTCACAGGTAATGTCAGAGGCAGTACATGAATCTAGAGTATTTTGTTGTTCATCCTTTATTATTATTCAATTCCAGTGGCAAAACAAAAGTCATTTTTGGTGCTGGCCCAGGGTGTAATGGATGACCTTTGCATCTTTAAAAAAAAGTCTTTATGCATATCACCCTCACCCTCTCCACCCCCCCCCACCATAGAAGGCATAAACTGACAAAAATGTGCATAATCATGTGGTTTGTGTTTGTATTTATCAGTTTTTTCTCTCCATGACGACATGTTATTCTTCAAATATTAATTCTGTAGCTGTATATAGGATTCTCTTGGTTCTACTCATTTCATTCTTCATTATTTCATGTAGGTCTTTCTAAGTTTTTTAAAAATTTTAACCCGCTCATTGTTTCTTCGGGTGCAGGGTTATTCTGTCTCAGACCTTAGTTCTTTGACATTTAATCAAGCTCTGAGCACTCCACAGTGTCTGTTTCAGCTGCCTTCACAGCTACTGAAACAAATTATTTTCAACCATCCATTCTTCTTGGTGTATGTGGTGGGTAGTATTCACATGCCTGGGGTAGCCACTCCCGTAGACACTAGGTGGACACTCACCAACCTGGAGTACTTGGAAGTATTTCAACTCCAGAAATAAGAAAGCTCATTTCTCTGGACCATGGTACTACGGATCCTTTTATCCTGATACATGCGGAATACTCTTTAAACTGCTGTCACATCCAGGTCCTGTGATACCTTAGGATAGGCACTCCCTCTGCCAATGCAGATTGTGATCGATGGGGACCTTTCTGGAACCTAGTTTTAGAGAATTGCCTAAAGTTCAGAGATGTTAGGTGATTTGTCCAGGATTATACAGCTAACAAGTAAGCAGAAGCAGGATCTGAATACAAATCCCTCTAATTCCAAGTATAGCCTTCTAACCATTATGCCATGATGCCTCTCTAAACCAAAATAGTGAAAAAATAACAACAAGGTTTTAAAAATAGTTCACAAGTAAGAAGGGCTTAATAAGTATCAAAATAATAAAACCAACTACAGCAAACTCTTAAGATTTGCAGTTTCCTCAATTCTTACAAAGTGAAAAAATTGAGGAGTATTTGCCACCCATTTACAAATACTTGTACCAGAGTTGTGGGTTTGGCTTTACTTGAATTTTCATGCCCATTGAATCAACTTCTGAGCCACATGATGTCAAGCCCATCCAATTCCCCCACTTCCTCCTCATGCAAAAAAAATTGACATAGAATTTTCTCTTTGGTTGGAAACTTCATCCTTTTACAGCCATGAGGATTTAATTGGATAAAATGGTTTTTCAAAATCATTCCACTCAGTCTTGATTAGTTCCTTCCAGTTTCCTTTGAAATATTAAGTGGAACTGGTGGGAAAAGTGAACTATGTCATGTGAGAGCAGTGAGAGTGACTAGGGCCAGACTGAAGAAAGAATAATGGAAAGACCCTTTTCCTTTATAGAAAGGCCCTTCTTCAGCATGGGTAGTTATTAGTAGCCAATTTTTAGAGTCTGGAACTTAAACAGAGGTTTAAATTTTAGCTAACATATATTTAAATTTTTTTTATCTTCAGAGCTTTTTTGCATCCCTTGAGATAGCTGGAACTGTAATAGAGGAATCACTAAAACAATACAATGGCTCATATCCATGCAGAATAGTTGTTCATTCTTTTTATAATCTAGTTAAATTGTCCTTTGCCCCCTTTCAGGTCCTTGGGCAACCGTGTGGTGTAGTGGATAGATTCCCAGAATAGAGTCAGGTTGACTCATCTTTTTGAGTTAAAATCCAACCTCAGATACTTACTAGTTGTGTGACCCTAGTCAAGTCACTTAACCCTTTTGCCTCACTTTATCTACCTGTAAAAAATGAACAGGAGAAGGAAAAAGCTTTGCCAAGAAAACCCCGAATCAGGTCATGGAGAGTCAGACATGACTATAATGGCTGAATAACTGTAACTGAGCTGTCCTTGGCTCCCTTTTGGGTAAGATTCAATAACTCCATTCCTTTCCAACTCATGACTTCCTTCCAATGTTTACTCTTCTCAATCTGTTTATTGCATCATTGCATAGAGGAGCAGAATTAAAAGAGAGAAAGAAATGTCTAGAAAGAAATACTCACTAAACATTGAGTCAGAAGGAACTTGGATTCATTCCAACTTTGGACAATCATTTGCCATATGATCTGGAGCAAAGTATTTAACCTCTGTCATCCTCAGTTTTCTCATTTGCAAAATGGAGGTAACTATAGTGCCTCTCTCCCAGGGTTGTTGTGAGGATTCAATGAGATAATGCATATAAAGTATATACAAGCTTTAAAATGTTCTATTAATATCAGCTATACTTTTAAGGAGAATTATGAAACAAAGGAAGATCATACTCTCCCCTTAGGAATAGCACAGGTTTCTGGCAGAGAGAAATAAAAAAAACTGAATAGCTTCTCAAGACCCTTTCTGATTGTACTACAGAGAACAGATCACATCACAGGATCATTGGTTTAAAACTAGAAGAAACCTTAGAGGTTATTGAGTCTAATCTTATTTTCTTGATAAAGAAAATGAAACTCAAAGAAGTTAAATAATTTTTTGAAGTTACACAGGTAGTAAGTACTAGATTTGGGACTTGGATACTCTTACTCTATATCCATCTCCTCCACTGTCCAGTGTTGGGGATAACCGATTGCATTATGTGTACATGTGAACATGAATTTGAAAGAGAGATTAGACTCCTCAAGTATCACATATTGAGTATGAGTCATTGATGCTGAAATTCAGAATTAAGAAGTATGAGATTGACTTCCCAGTTTCCTTTCACCATGAAGGAAAGACACATCTATCATACTGAGGTGCCTACATCTCTGCTTTCATCAGGAAAGGCAGTAAAGTTAAATCTCCATTTGGCTGTAAAGTACCTAGGCTCCCAAGGCATTAAACAAAGTCCGACTATTTCCAACTTGGGATATCAATGGGTCAGTGCCTGATCTGAGGATGCAAAAACCTCCATTAGCAACAACAGGATAGAACTATTTCTGGGTTCACTATGATGATTACTCTTCTCCCCTTTCAAGATAAAAAACATGCATAACTCAGATTTATCCATCTTGCTAAAGGTAGGCTCTTCATAAGTCATTTAAAGTAGAATATTCACTTAGGAAAGTTCTACAAGTATTTACTGAGAACATTCTCTGGGTGTAGGTGCTATGGGACCTTCAAAAGAAGTAGAATAAATAATTCCTATTCAGAAGGAGCTCATGACCTTATCATAGAATCAAAGAGGTAAATAACTTTAGGGGTTTAGTCCAACCCCATCATTTATAGATCAGGAACGTGGGGTGCAGAGGTGTTAAGTGATTTTCCCAAGTTAGAAAATACCATTGGTCAAGAAAAGTCAGAATTTGGAGACAAAAAATCTACTTATAACACTAGAGAAACAATTGGAGTATAATTGAAGACAGTATACAAACAAGTGCTAAATTGTGCAGTACAGGCAATAAATGCTACTGAAATTGAGAAAATGGAAAGATCAATGTATCATTCTAATGGGCATTGATGGCTGCTCTTCCCTGACTTGAATGAAGCTGAAGGTTTGTGTTAAGGAGTGGAAGATAAAAAGCGATAAGTAAAGAGGGACGAGATCACGGAAGCCAGGGACCATGTCTTATATATCTTCGGTATCATCCGCAAAAAATATATTATGAATGAATAATATATGGGTGGACTTTAATGTTAGGTCGAGGAATTTGGATTTAATCCAACAGGCAAAAAGGTGAACCTCAACATTTTCAATCAATAAAAAACATGCATCATATGGCTATCCAGACTCTGTGTTAGAAATTGGGCATACAAAGACAAAAAAAATTTAAATACTCCTTGCCTTCAAGAAAATTACATTCTATTGTGGGGGACAACACACACACATATATGTATGTGTACATATATATATATATATAAGATAAGTAAAAGGATTATTTTGATGAAGAATATGGAGGCATCATCATTAGAATGACAAATATACAGCTCAGCAACATAGCTACTATAAGAGTTAATTGGTAAATTGCTTGTAAATAACTATTGACACCTATTAATAATAGAGCAGTATTCCCCATACCACTACACTGAATACTATCTCAGACTCCCATATCGTTTATCCAAGATTTTCCTCATACTCGAAAATAAGCAACTTTTCTCTAATATGTATATAGTGTATGTGGAAACAAGTCTGTCTGAGAAGTATATATGATGGTCAGGCCTTTTATGATAATTTATAACAAATTACAATTTTTATCTTGAAATATGCACTGCAATTTAGAAAGTGAAATTCCATAGATGAATCAGTTTTATTTATAACAAGTAGGTCCAGGCAAAATATGAGAACTACTTAATATTATAATGAAAATCGATACATATCTAGTTGAAAAACTATCCAGTTCCTAAAATATTTCCAAAGGAGATGGCCAAATACTTTGGCACAAAATCCACCAACCCCATCCAAGTCATTTCAATTTTCATTCTGAAGGAGACATCACAGCTTTTTTCCCACACTATCATATGAAACAAGACAGAGACATTATGCACGCAATAAAGCCTGAATTCAACACAGGCTAGGCGTCTAATGCACTTGTATTGTAAGCTGAGAATGAAGGAAACATTTATTTATTTTGAATATTTTTTGCTCCAAAGTCAGACATACTGTAATAATTCATTTCACTACATTTTTAGTCAGGCTTGTAGACAGAAGTCATAGGGCAAAGGCTGTGATCATGCTTACAATTGTAGACAGATTTAATTATTTTTTTCCTTTGAAGTTAGATCTCCAGTGTAATTTCTACGTATGAAACAGGTTTACTTAGAATCGAGCTATCAATATCAATGATGGAAAAACATACAACATTCTTTTCATTATTTTCACCACGACCTTTAAAGGTTTCCCCCAACAGTTTCCCAACCCACCAGTCTTCTACTCTAGAATTCAATTGTTCAGACACTATTCAGAGACTTTTAAGTCTCTAAAGCAGGGGTGGGCAAATATGGCTCTGGAGCCATATCTGGCTCTTTTGAGGGCCAGATATGGCTCTTTCTGCAGGAGCCATAAAGTCAATTTTTTTTTCAGGCACTGTTACAGGAGCGCGCACTGTGAGCACTGTATGGCTCTCACGAAATTACATTTTAAAAAATGTGGCGTTTATGGCTCTCACGGCCAAAAAGGTTGCCAACACCTGCTCTAAAGGCTAAGATAGCAAAGCAATATCGTTGCATTGCTGGGCCCATAGAGAGCCATGTATCATGTTAAGAAACTATAAGCAAAACCCATTCATTAGGAATCTGAGTCCTATGTGATTAACATAGATAACTACTTAAGAGGAAGGTAAGAGGAAGTAATAAAGTCAAATCCTATCATCCCCATTATACAAAAAACTTATTTCTAACTTAGATATCCAAACTATTCTATTATGGAGGAGGGATCGAACTTCATAAATTGCCTCTCTAGTCTTCTTGCAAGGTAATCAATAGTACAGCCTTGCTTTCAGAAAAGTCCTTCCTCTTAAGTAACTGAAACTACTCTTGTCTACTGACTGCCTATGAGAACTTGTGGAGGTCCTATCAACATTTTCGGTGATCACCTTTAAAGTCTAATCAATCTACAAAAAGTTATATGACCCCTGATTTTGACAATTTCCAGGGACAAATTCAAAGAGTAATTTCCAAATGCTTTTACTGAAAATTTTACTGTAAGCTCTCATGAGCCAGTAGGAGATGACTCTAGCAAACCTATGCTCACATGAAGTCAAATATATAGCTAATAAATGGAAAAAGATTTGGATTTAACCTTCCCCAGTTTTTCATCTGAACCTACCTGTTTAGACCATGTAGTTAGAAAAGCCAAACAATTAATAGATTATTTTATTATATAGATCTTTTGGTGATGCCTAGTTAACAATCTGGGCTACCAAAATATATTGTGGGAGAAACACACAAGCTTATAGCAGGGCCATGCTACTAAGGTGACATAATATTAGGAGATCTTAATATTATATACTCAGAACTGCCCACATCAAAACTCTTAAGTGTTAGGATGGACCTTACTGCCTTTCTATGAATCTGTTTTGAAATAGGGCATTAATAATATAAAAAAGAAGATATAAAACATATACTTTCAATGGGATATGTGTATATACACATATATATACAAATACTGTGGCATCATAGTAATCTTATGAAGTCGGTTGTATTGTTTGCCTTCTCAGTGGGTAGGAGTGAAGGAAGGGAGAGAATTTGGAACTCAAAATTGTAAAAAAACAAATACTAAAATATTATATAGTTAATAATATTAATCATGTTTTAGGAATGATGTTCCATTAGACTTTGAGTTCTGAAGAATAGGGACTTTGTTTTAACTTTCATTTTATCCCTAATGCTTAGTATAGTGCCTGGCACATAGGAGGTCCTTAAAAAGCATTTATTGACAAACTAACCGAACTTATACTGTACTTCAGAAATTTTGGATTTCATCCATGTGGATATTTGCTCCACTTTTGTAAATCCTACCTAATCCTCTCTAATTCTTAGATACTGATGCTAAAAATGAGAAATATTAATATTTAACCATGGTTATCATTTCTTACAGAAACCAATGTGAATAAATGTAAAATAGTTATCATGATGAGGATGCTAATAGAGTCCAGAAACAACCTCAGTCAAAAAACACTTAATCTTGCCTAATGGGGAGACAGTGCAGCCAATGGTAATACTGGTTGATTATGGCATATGATTACAAATGCTATTGACTCACAAATCAGCAAAAAGCAGTGGAGGGAAAAATGAGTTTCTAGAAAATTTGGCCTGAAGCCCCATGAAGCCACATCATTGTAAGAACATTGATAGATGAAGCTACAAGGACAACGAATAAATTGAAAATGTAACAGATTTGTCAGTATTTCTCTAGTAATTTCTTTTCATCATTGATGGAAGTGGTGTCTTCACATCTGGGCTCTAACAAGTTAGTACCTGATATGTTATGTGAAAGAAGTGGGAAAATTACTTCAGAAGATCAGTTGAAAGGAGTTGTTAGACCAGGCCAAATAAATATTGAAGAAATCTGTGTAAAGGTGACATAATTTTCAAAGCACCGAAGAGTGAGCTTTCAAAAATTTCAAAAAGAAAGATAGCAGTCTACAGGGAGAGGAAAGTCATGGACATTATTAATACTATCAAAAAGGGGTTGAGAATTGATCAACTACTGCTGTTCTCATACCAATATGAGACTTGTCTCACAGACCAGTATGGCTGTCTAATTGCTCATTTCTATGAAACATTTTTGAGAATGATCTACATATTTGTCAGTTTTCTTAATGAAGACATAAAAAGGGGAAAAGCTTTCAAGATGATCTGCTACATCAGATAATCATTCTAATACTTTGATGAACTCCATCTATGAGGGTACTCTCTTTAGTTAACAGATCATAATCTATTCAAGTCTTCTCATTCTGTGACTCCTGTCCATGTTGTTCCATAAATCCTCCAGAAGAAAAGCAACATGATGGTCTAATTCTTTTAAACTTCTTTAGTATCAATTTTAAGTATTTTTCAGTTTGATTTTGATAGTTGGCATTTTTTATTCTGAAAATTTTTAAAATACTTTCATTATTTGTCTATTGGAGAATGGCTTAGAGATATATGTTAATTGTGGACAGTAGAATTTTATGAGAAAAATCTAATGCAAAGATTCCCCCCCCCAATTGATATATTTTCTTTTAATTCTTGCTGTATTGATTCAATTTGTGTAAGATTTAAACTTTTTTTTTTGTAGTTGAGATGATCATTTACAATTTGAGTGTGTTGCTTCTTTGTTGCCTTTTGTGACTTCTATCCTGTTTTTTTCTGACTTATTCTATAAAGGGTTCTATAGGAGTTGTAGTTCCAAGTCAAAAAGAGAAGTCTTCCTGGTCAAGAGAGAGATAGGATTCCAACTTGCTTCCAAATTCTGTAACATCATAATCTCACTTCTATTCTGCCTAAAATGAAACTATCAGTCCCAACTGACCCTGTTCTGGGAAGATTGTTCTTTTAGACAGTGAACATCAATACCAAGCCATCTATATTACCTACTACATTTTAGTTAAAAACTATTTTTCTGTGCAAAAAGAGAAATGCTTCTATAAGGAATTATTTAGACTGCACCCCACAGAACTTGGCATGCTGTCTCTTTGCTATAATTTTCTCCAGTATAATGACTTATTGTTTCTGTGATTTATTCTTTGATTTATTCATTATTTAGCATAACACTTAAGTCTCCATTTTACTCTTTATCTCTTGTTCATATTTCTTTTATTGATTGTAGTTTTTCTCAAGTTATGGTCCATTACAGATGCATTTAATAAAAATGCCTTTTTGCATTTATTGTAAGTTCCTTATGGCCCAAATGATTATTCTATATAAAAATGTCTGAATATTTAACAAATTACTCTATGACAAAATTTATTAAATTCAGGCTAAAACATGTTTTCTTTAAGATTCTCATTTAACTATTACCACAGTTCCATCATGGATAGTTTTCTTAACTCTGTTTAGAACTTTGGTTTCTTCCTTATTTGTCTATTAAATATGACTATATTGGAATGAGACACATTGAAGTCACCTACAATTATTATTTTACTCTCTAAGTTTCTCTATAAGTTATTTAGCTTTTAAATAGTACTCCATATGTCTGATATTATCTTTCCCCTTCCTTCCTCACTTCTTTCCTCCCTTCCTTTTCCTTTCTCCTCCCTCCCCCTTCTTTGTTCCTTTCCTCCCTCCCTCCAACCTGCCTTTTTCCAGTTAAACTTTTTAGTTCTTATCTTTTCTCAGAGGAAATGTGGACTAACTGATAGACTTTTAGTTAGAAATACTTGGATGCAAATTCAGCTATCTATCTATCTGGTCCACTCTATCCCTCCCTCCCTTCCTTTCTTCCTTCAAAGCAATTTGCTTATAGTCATAAAGCTAATAAGTACCAAGGGAAGTAACCTTTATCCTACTATTCTACTATATGATATTTTAAGAAATTTCCCTTATCTTGACCTAGTCAGGTCCTTGTACCTGATAGGACTGGAGATCATGAAATATCATTTTATCTTCTTTCTCATCTCTATGTTTGAATTACTTTACTTTGGAGTGTTACTGTAAATTAGGGAAATACTAAGCCTCTGACTCTCCATCATCCCTTCTTTTCTAGGATTTCCCTTTTTTGAATAATTATGTATAATCTCCTTATTTTCCCATGAATTCTTGGGATATTGTGACTTCCAAGGGAGTTCCAAGGGGAATCTTTTCCTTTTATTACATGAGCACTGAATCACCAACCTACCTTTTCCCACCTATTCAAACTTTTTAAAGCCTTTCTTAGAAGAAATCTAGAATATTGGATAACAATGGATTAATAACAATATAACAATAGATAATATGGATATCTTGTAATTAGAAATATTTGAATGCAAACTGAACCTCTGGAAATATATGATCACAGGCAAATTACTTAATCTATCTTGGTCTCCATTTTCCCATCCACCAAATGAAAGGATTAGACTTGGTGGCCCTCAAGCTCTCTTCTGACCATAAATCTATGATCTTAAGTTACTTTATTTCCCCTGTGGTTTCATTTCAAAATCCTGTTCAACTTTGTCTCAAAGTGATTATTAGAAGGTTTCAATCCTATAAAAAGTCAGTTTTCATACCAAATGCTTTTGCACAAATTTGTGGTTTAAATGCAAGCTATTTTCTTTTTATCTTCATTATGCTGCATAATACATGTGTGTTAGTGATCATGTCTAAATTTTTCCTTTCCTTTTTTCATGTCTGATAATAATTCTCCATGATCCTACTTATAAGTTTTTGCTTGTTTGTTTTGTCCTGGTGTATATATGTATGGTCTTTTGTTTTTCACTTGCAATGCTTTATTTATATTATTTATTTGCTTGTTTTGGGTTGGAAAGCCTGGAACTTGTTAACTGCATTTCTGAATGAGTTAAACCTCAGCTTTCTCCCAGTAGCATAAAGTGGATCTTAATAATTCTGCTCTTTCCCCCCTGTCTCTAATGATTCAGGACAATTTTCTTTTTTCATATCCTAAAATATAGCATTTGGGATTTTGCTTCACTGAGTATTTTTTCCTGAGAAAATCATTCTTAGATTATTCTAAGCTTCATATTTCAGAGCCATTGTTTTTGGATATAGACATTTTATATATTCTTCCAGTTTTGCTATATGTTAACATTGTTCTAATCATCGATGCTCTTTCATCAAATTTTTCAATAGTCTTAATTTTATTTCAGAGCGCACAGTACTTCATTAAGAAATTCTTCCTTTGGTTCTAGCCATGAAATTTCCTATCAAAATCCACAAAGAATTCTAATTTCACTCTTATTTCTTTTTTTTTCTAAAATTAGGATTTCTAAATATTCTCAGGGTTTTTGTTCCATTTTATTTTCCATTTTATTTTCTGTGTTCTTGTAACTATTCCAAAGAATTATTCTGTCCTTCAATTTTTTCCTAGTATAATCTTGCCCTATATTATTTATATATTATATCAGGACTTATACTTTGTGGATCATTTCCTCAGTCTTTTTAACAGCTTTTTTAGAAGGATTCTCTTTTTGTTTCCTCTATTGTTATTGTTCATTTAATATATTTGACACCTTTCTAGTTCTTTTAAAACAATGAAGGAGATCTGTGCTTATCCCAATTGCTCAGTCATCCAACTTACCAGAAGTTCTCTGTATGTTATTCTGTAGCTTTTGGAAAGTTGACATATGGTTCAGTGATTATTGTATTATGTTTTATTAATCACTCTTCTTGGTAGTAATATGACTATAATTTTCCTTCAATAATTTGATGTCTTCTTTTTGAGAATTCTTGCCTCTTTGCCCTTAGAATTCTTTAGCCCCCAGACTAATCTTTTTGGCCTATCCTTGGTCTAGTCTCACTACTCTCCTAGTTGTTTTTTTTCCTCTTTTGGCCATTTCTACTTCATCATTCAGAACATCTGGGATTGTGATGTTAGATTCTCAATCCAGTGGCTCAATTATTAGTGATGTGGATAATAGTTTTTTCTAGTAATCTTGACAGATCTTTTCCATATGTTGGTCTGTTTGTTATCTTACTTCCAGTTTCATACTTAAATGCATTTAGGATGAACTGAATTAATTGAGTCTGTTGTTAAAGTTTCTGTAAACATGTTTATGTTTTTTTCCTTGACTCTCATTGTTTTAAAAGGACTTACTTATAATCTTTTACCATCCCTCTTGCTAAAATTCTTTAAGAACATTTATATTCTAAACTGGTGCTGTCTTTGATTTTCAGATCTCTCATAACAATTTGTATATTCATGGTATCATGTAGTCATGAAGTATTTCATATACATTATTTAAGTTGAACAAGTGAAACAAGTATTGAAAATATTTTCTTATATTATGTTTAATGAACTGGAAGCTTAGAGTATTAAATCACATGTCAAAGATTATATAGCAAGTAGTGACATGGTCAATAATGGCAGAAATTTTGTTCTGACAAAGTCTAGAGGACTTTTCATTGTATCACATTGCCTCTAATAATTATTTCATAAAATTTGTTCTTGTGTATGTAAAATTACATTTAATATAATTAAAAACCTGAGAATAAATACATAGATCACAAATTCACTTACTCATTCATACATTATTTGTTGAACCATTTTATAACCAACTTTATAAATGAATCAGTAAATGAACGACCAAGTGACAATTCATCTGGTATTTTTAATATACTGAAAACTATGGTAACAAATATAGAGAGTACCTTGCCTCAAGGAGCTTACATTGCAATAGGGAAAGACCAAATCTACAGAGTGGCATGTTCAGCAAAGGAAGTTTTGTTCTGGTAGGTCACTAGGCTAGTGAGTTGGTGTATAAGGCCGTCAAGATCCAAATCCATTTCTAATGCAGTCACATTGTTGATTTTATTACTATTCCTTGAAAAAAAGAATGCCAAATTATGTGTGTATGGCAGATAATGTATAGGGTAGTAATACATGTATAGAAGCAGATAGACAGCAGAATGCCTGGGTTGATGACAAGATTGGATATAGCAGTGTGTAGGGATAGGGAATTAATTTGGTTTTATTGATATATGGAAACCATGGGTTACTAGAGCTATGTTTTATACTGTTGGAGATTTTCCTAGAGTACTGAGAGTTTGTCCATCAGTCAACTGGCATTTATTAAATGCCTACTAAGTATTGGGAATATAAAAACAATAAGTAGTTCTTCTTCTGAAGAAGTTTCTAGTCTACAGTTTATGTGTGTGTGTGTGTGTGTGTGTGTGTGTGTGTGTATATATATATATATATATTTTATAGATAAATTGAAGATAATTAACAGAGGAAAGGTATTAGCATTAAGGGGATCAATAAGAACTTCTTGAGCACATTATGACTTCATCTGAGACTTAAGGGAACCTAGAAAAGTTAGGAGACATAGATAAAAAGGGAGAGAGTTCCAGTAATGGGAGATTGCCATCAAAAATGTGTGGAGTCGATGATACACTGTGGCATAATCAGATATAATGGATTTCTCTACTAGCAGCAATGCAATAATCCAGGACAATTCTGAGGGAATTATGAGAAAGAACAATATCCACATCCAGAGAAAGAATTGTGGGAGTAGAAACACAAAAGAAAAACAACTGCTTGCTCACATGCGTCGATGGGAACATGATTGGAAATGTAGACTCTAAGGGATCATCCTAATGCAAATATTAATGACATGGAACTAGGTCTTGATCAATGACATATGTAAAACCCAGTGGAATTACTCATGGCTACTGGGGATGGGGGAATTAAGGGAGCGGAATGGAAGGAAAGAACATGAATCATGTAACCACGAAAAATATTCTAAATCAATTAAATAAAATTTTTCAAAAAAAAATAGAAAGTCTCTCTATTGTTGTGGCTTTTGTTGTTATTATATACTTCAGAAAAGCAAGTGGTGTGAAATGGTGATTTTTGTGTGTGTGTGTGTTCTGCTGTGCATATGGAAAAGTTTTCTTTGGGGTAGTTGAACAAAATAAAAATATAAAACAAATATGAGAGACAGAGAAATGGAGACAGAAAAAGAGAGAGAGAGAAGTGAAAATGTGAGAGGTAGAGATAAAGAAGGGAGAGAAAGAAAGTGGGAAGCAAGAAAAAAAGGGAGAGAAAAAGAATGGAAGAAGAACAGAGATAGATGCACAGACATGGGGTAGGACATGTAGAGAGACAGAGAGAGAATGAATGAGTGAAAAAGGTATTTGCATGTAGATCTTTTCCCCAGATAATTATATGGTCTCCAGAACTACTTATAGTATCACTCTATAAAATTCATATCTCCTTGATGTACATATCCAAAAGAAAAACATGATACATTTATCATGCTAATGATTATTATTGATACCCATAAATTGAGCCAAATTCAGCTGTTTTTAGCTAGTTCTATTTTTCTCTATAACTCAATATTCTTTCCAATGATGCACATAGATGTGCACATACAATCATTTGAGAAGGTAAGTATTGGTAAAGAGCATTAGAATGAAAATGAATAAAGGGAATGAGGCAATATTATTATGGGGGTACAAAGCACACCACTAAGAAATATTGGAAGTAGAATAAGGTAAGGTAGATGGGAAAGACATCAAAAACTTTTCAGAAAAAACATAAAACTTTAATTATGGAACACTTCAGTTATTCAGACATTTGTTAGTATTACCTGTTCCAAAAACAAAAATACTAAGTTTGTATGTTGCCCTAATAATAATTTAATCCTTTAATAGGGAGAAAAAGTCACAACAAATCCATTATTTTGAACAAGAAAGATTTACCTGCTGAAGTAGAAAAAACAGGATCCTTAAAAGGCTATTCTATTATAAAGTTCAAAAGAGAAAAGGAATAAATCTGGGCATAAACTGACCTGCACCTCATATTTTAGAAAAGCATATTTGATTTCGTTTAGAGAAGGAATAGCTGGAAGCTAATGTTCTAATGTTTTACAAAGTCAGTTGACCCAAGAGGGATAAAAAGCTCTGAAGCACAAAATTCTGAAAACACAACTAGAAATTGTGTTTCCAATAGGGAAAAGAATGAAGAGTTGTCTTAAGAGAACAGTGTAGTTCTACTAGGACTCTATTCCAAAGTATAGCATATATTCCAAAGAGATCAAAGAAAAAGGAAAAGGACCCATTTGAGGAAAAATATTTATAGCAGCTCTTATGTAGCAGAACAGGAAACTAAGAGGGTGCCCATGAATAAAGGAATGGTTGAGCAAATTATGGTTTATGAATGTAATAGAATACTGTCATGTTGTATGAAAGGAATGCTTTCAAAGAAACCTGGGAATACTTGTATGAACTAATGCAGAACCAGGAGAAGAGTTTATTAGCAGGGGGACAGCAACTCTGTAAAACAGAACATTGTTGAAAAGTGATAACTTTTGATCAACCATGATTCCAGAGCACCAGTGATGAAAAATGTTATCCATCTTCTGACAGAGATGCAATGATCTAAATAGGCAGAAGGGATCACATATTTGGATATGCTTAAATAGGAATTTGTTTTGACTCTTCATATTTGTTAAAATAATTTCATATTTCTTTTTGTTTTGTTTTGTTTTTAGTGGGAAAAGAGTTTAAGGGAGAAGAAACAAATGCTTGTGAATTTTTTTTAAAGTAGAATTATTTAAAAAAAAAAAAGAAGAATGTAACATAGGGAAATCATCTATGACAACAGGTTTTTAAAAAAAGATTTGTACAAGATCTGCTAGGTGAATCAGTGGATAAAGAGCCAGGCCAAGTTCTGGCTGAGTTCAAATCTAGTCTCAGGCATTTCCTAGCTACGTGACCCTGGACAAGTCTCTTAAATCCAATTACCTAACTGTTACTGCTCTTTTGCCTGGGAACAATATTTAGTATTGATTCTAAGATGGAAGGTAGTGGTTTTGGCTTTTTTTTTTTTTTTTTATGTTGATGGAAGCAGGGGGAAGTAACTGAAGTTGAATATAAAGGAATAATATGATCTCTCATCAGATAAGCTTATTAACTGATCTTGTAAAACATTAGAACATTAGATTCTAGCTATTCCTTCTCTGAACGAAATCAAATATGCTTTTTTAAAAATATGAGTACAGGTCAGTTTATGCCCAGATTTATTCCTTCTTTCTTTTGAACGTTATGATAGAATGACCTTATACCTTTTAAGGATCCTGTTATATGTGGTGGGAGGCAAAGACTAAAGAGAGGATAGAACCATTGCTTAAAGGAAAATGAATTATTGATAATGGGTGAGGGAGAGAATGGAGATAGGTGCTCCACTCTTAATTTGGTTTTGTTTTCCAAGTAGAATTATCTCTGGACTGGGAAGGAAAGGCAAACATATTTGTTAACATCTATTTTTCTTCTAAGAATCCAAGTTAATCAGCCCAGACAAACAACTTCATAGAGGACTGAATGAATAAACAGATAAGACTAATGAGACAATGACTATGATCTTTGAAAGCTCCAGGAGAATGCAATAGGACTGGGGAATTGCAAATGCAAATCCATTCTATAGTAGGCATTTAATAAATTATTGTTAGATTCAGTTTCCCTCTAACATTGTTCCCAATACTACCAGAATTCAATTCAACTATCTCATGAAAACATCTGGATTAAAAACACAAAAAACAAAAGCCATTTGTTTTCTTTCTTATTTTATAGACAGATTTTCTTATCGCAAGTTACCAGTTGGTATCTTCCCCAATTTTGATCTGTCTTCTAGGTTTTTTGGCCTGAAGCATTTACTATCAAGATTGTACCATGATCAGGTTACTTCTGATTCCTTTCCTTAGGGCTTATGTGATTAGGGGAAGGGACTGGAGTCTCTTGGTAGGTTGAAGAGAATAGCTTTCATGAAATAGAAGGTGAGATGGGAAAAAAGTAGCACTGAGAAAAAGAAAGAAGCACTAAGTTTATGTAAACAAGAGAGACAGAGTGGAAGATATAATGGAAAAAGCATGAGATTCAGGGTCAAGAGACCTAGATTTGCATCTCAGCTCTTTTTTACTTGATATCTGTGTAACATTAGCCAGACTCCCTTCCTTCTCTGAGTCTTATTTTCTTTATCTGTAAAATGGGAAGGTTGGACAAGATGATCTAGGATCTCTTCCAGTTCCATGTAATTCCACCCCCTCCAATTTAATCATCTCCAGTGGCTTCAGTCCTCTTTTTGGCCTTCAAAACCTTCTAATCCTTTCTACTTTTCCAGGTTTCTTAAATTTTTACACCCCACCATTCCTCTTCTTCCTGCCATATGCTTTGTGATACAATGATACTTACCTCTTTGGTATTCACATATTATGCTCTGTCTCCTAACCTTGGGCATTTCTGATGGCTTTCTTCATGCCTGGAACACTGCTTCCTCATCACGAGTTTTAGAAAGAGAGCACTTGTCTAATTACTATGGCTTATAAAAGCTTTCTGAAGAAAATTATGGGGGAAATAAAATAACATTTTCTATGCCATCTTCTTCCCAGGAATGGCACCTAAGTGGAAAGAGATTTTTATCCTTTAGCAATAAAACAATGGTATTTATTGTGCCTAATGATTAATTGGTAATGCATAGATTTCCAAACATGCCTTCCACTTTGTGTTCCTCTCCTTTCCTATGTTTCTGCTTTTCAAACATTTTTTTACAGTACAATTAAGTAAGTCTTACATTAGCATCAAATATTTATAACCCTTTGGTTCTGATTTAGAAATTAGCTTCAAAGGAAAACCCCTGATAAAAGTGCCTCTGTTAATGAGAGCTAACAGAGTCTCACCCATCTCTCTGAAATGCCAACAGATGAAGAATGAGTTTGGTTGTGTGTCTCAGGGACAATACTACTCCAGTCTAAACTCCAGGCACATCTTCCTTAGTTTTGTAGTAAATTTTTAAAGTGCTCTCCATGGATAAAGTGCTCATTGAAGGCTGGAGTTATCTAGTAGTCCATCTCCATGTGAATCATGTAGGTCATTGCCCTAGTACTCTAAATTTTCTAGAAACATCTACATAGAAGATACAGCCTAGGTCCCAGAGCTATAGCTAGGAGGAACCTCAGAGACTTTCTCCTTTTTAACTTTTTAACAAAGATTCAAAGAGGGTCAGTGATTTGTCCAAAGTCACAAAGAAAATAAAAGTTGAAGGTGAAATTTGAACCCAGGTCCTTTGACTCTAGACTCTTTCTTTATTACTGTTTTAGTTATCCAGATGATTTTGTACTTAAAACTTACTCTTCAATAAATAATAGTAGAGTTTGCCATTTGGGGAATGTGTTACTATAATTTTGAAATGTTTCTTTTTATCATGTTAGTCATTTAGCATTTATTAAGGGCCAACTATGTGTCAGGTACTTTGATTAAACTCTTGTAATGCAAAGAATAGCAACAGCCAGTCCCTACATTCAAAGAGTTTATGATAGAATGAGGAAACAACATGCAAGCAATGATGTACATACAACATAGATTGGAGATAATTAATATATGGAAGGCTTTTAGATTAAGTAGGTTTGCAAAAGGCTTCTTGCAGAAAGTGAGATTTTAGCTTAGACGTCAAGGAAGTAAAGAAGTGGAGATGAAGAGAGTAGTTCAGGTATGGTGACAGCCATCAAAAATTCCCAAATTTGGGAGATGGAGTATTACATGTGAGCACCAGCAAGGATGCAGCATCACTAGGGGTAGAGGAGATGGCTAAGTTATGAGGTATAAAGTATAAGAAAACGTGAAATATAGGGTAGGCACTGATTAGAGAAGACTTTAAAAACCAAACCAAAGACTTTATATTAGATCCTGGAAGTAATATGGAGCCACTGTAACTGATTAAATAGTAGGGAGACATAGTTAGACCTGAATTCTAGGAAGATCAGTTTGACAGCTGAGTAGAAGATGGCCCGAAAAGTAGAGATACAAGTGGATATTTGTTTCAGTCTCCATATAATAGCCTTTTTGGAGGACTCTGGAATTCTCTTTAGGATGTCTTTGACATTTTCCTCTGTCTCCTTCAAAGCTATGTGATTGGAATGTAGTTTCTCATAAGGGCCTTTTAATGTATCAAAATGCCTTCTCATTCTCCAGCCACACACCCCTCCCAAAGAAGAATTTTCCAAATACTGTATAACTCTGAACAGGAGTGAGATGCATCATCTTTCTTGAGTGATCAGATAGAGAAAAACTCATTATGCCTTAAACATATGGAGCAGTATAATATAGCTAATTTTATTGAGATATTAGCTCCCACTTCCCTCATAGCCTTCAATTCATCCTCCTAATCCCATTTCATTATACAACAAAAATCTCCCCAAATATATTCTATTATAAGGACTATTAAGGACATATTAAGCATGTGTATGCTTAATAGGTATATGTATAATAGGTATATATATGTACATATATATATGTAAAAATACACATATATGCATCCTTAATAGATCTTTAAAATAGAATAGTATAATAGCTTCCAGGGATGCAAAGTACTCTGAACATAAAGATGGCAAAATTGAGACTGAGAGACATTAAATGATTCATCCAAGGTCATTCATACACCCAGTAAGTGTCTGAGGAAGGATCCAAACTCACATCTTCCTAACTGCAAAACTAGCATTCTATCTACTATGCCATTCACATGCCTAAAAGGATTGAATGGGTATCTACAAGTACTTGAAGGTCTGAGGAGTGGGACTATACTTGTAGGAAGAACTACCAATTGATGAAAGTCATAGGGAGGTAGATTTTAGATCAGCAGAAGGAAAAAATACTTTTTTTAAACCCTTAACTTCTGTGTATTGGTTCCTTGGTAGAAGAGTGGTAAGGGTAGGCAATGGGGGTCAAGTGACTTGCCCAGGGTCACACAGCTGGGAAGTGTCTGAGGCTGGAGAAAAAATACTTCTTCACAATGCCGGCTTGATAAAAAATGTCATAGACCAGTGATGGGCAAACTTTTTAAAAGAGGGGGCCAAAGGAAAGGAAATGCTCATCTGTCAGTCTGTTTCTAAGGTAACTCTTTCAAAGTTTCATTGTATTGTACCCTACTCATTGTATTCATCAGATTAGGAATAATGTTGGGCAGCCAGCTAGAACATTTCAGGGGGCCACAGTTTGCCCATCACTGTCATAGACTGCTTCAGAAAGCAGCAAATGTCCCACCACTGGAAATCAATTAAAAATCTAGGTCACCACATGCCAAATATAGTGTAGAGGTAATGCGTGCTTTTAGTATGGATTAGAATGGTTGATTTGTAAAGTCCTTTCTTATGCTGTGATTATGTAAATACATAACCTCCTATTACTTCTACAATCATCCTTCTTCTCACATCCTTTGGGTGGGGAAGTTTTTCATCATATTGGAAAATTCTTGATGAGGTTTCTTATCTTCAACAAAAATTTATGATTTTCCTTGAGGAAAAGTAACACAAATGATATTATGAAAGAGCCACAGAACTCAATCAATGGGATGGTGATCATGGATTCATAATTAGTGAACATAGATGGTGTCCATATGTGAATAAGAGGTTTACAAAATACTTTCCTCCTCTACTAACCCCATGAGATAGGAAGTACAAATATCTCTAATTCCTGTTTTGTCAGCGAGAAAACTGTGGTGCAAAATGGTAAAATAACTTGTCCAAGGTTACACAGAAAGTCAGTCTGTCAATAAACATTTATGAAATGTTTACCATGTGTCAGGCACTGTCCTAAGCATTGCAGATGCAAAGACAAACAGACAAAATTCCATGCTATCAAGGATCCTACAGTCTCATGCATAGAAAATGTGAACAACTATATTCAAACAAGATATTTACAGGATAAGTTGGAAGCAATCAACAGAGGAAAGGTCCCAGCATTAAGGAGGATCCGGAAAGGCTTCTTAGACAAGCTGTCAGGTTAGTTGAACATGAAGGAAGTCATAGAAGCCAGAAAGCAGAAGCAAGGCAGAAAAAACATCTAATTGATGAAAAATCATCAATTAGAATTCATATTTTCTTATTTCCCAGCTTTCAAAGTTCCAGAAAGCTCTATAAATTGTTGATTTACATAATTGTTGTTCTACAGTGAAAGAGGGAGTTTCATTACCCATGAGCCTCCTTCATTGATAAAGTTGAACATCTTCCTACTCACTACCCATCAAGTGCATGGAGAACCACTTCATAAATGTATGTAATGCATGAGCAAACACAAGCTTATGGAGCACTAGCAGAAGAATGTTTGAAGAACCCCTTCTATGGGCAACAGTTATATTTTTACCGAGCTTCATGAGTTTCTAGGGATGGTTAGCTTTTAGGGCTTATGTACAACAATATGACACTCTCGGAAAGGTCCATGGAGCTTCCCTTTTTATATCACCTCTGGGTTTATGTTCTCTAAACAGTTCCGAATACTAAATACTAAATACCAAATACTAAACAATTCACATTAAGCAAACTTATTAGATGAAAACCTGAATTTCATAGAATAATATAAAATAAAGTTGAGTCCATTTTCTAAGAACTCTCTTTTCTTCCCTGCTCCTATCTCATATCACTTGTAATAAATGAAAATAAAATTACTAAATGTAATAGTAATAAAAATATTGTTGTCACATTATAAAATGTACTCTCAAACAGGAGTCCATTAATAGCTCTTAACAATAATTTTAATAAAAATGAAGATATATGAAAAAAGGGAAATGAAGGGGATAGAAAAATCTTTCCTATCCAGTAAAAAACCTAAACTGAAATTCCAAGCCCACTAAGCCACTTAGCCTGCAAAGCCTCCAATGCCAACCTCTAGAGAGAGCAAGCTCTGCCCTACACCTCTGTGCCCCTACATCCCAAAATGTATGCATGCAAAATATGGGGTATAGGGTAGGACAAACTTAGGGAGTGGTTTCTATCATCACACACTCAAGTGCCTTCCCTTACTATCTCCTCCTTCACCCCAGTCTCACAAGAAGAGATGGCAATTTTTGCCAAAGAAAATCCATCTATAGGTATGGGTAATCTCATTGCCTCCTCTTTTCTCTGGCAGATTGTCCCCTCTTTCATCTTCATTCTCTCACTTACTTCTCCTTTGTCCAACTGGCTGCTTCCCAGGTACTTATACATATACACACATCTCTCCGCAATTCTGAAAAAAACTCTTACTTGATCTAACCATCCTTGCTAGCTACAACTATATATCTCTTCTCCTTTTTAGGACCAAACTCTTTGAAAAAAAACATCTACATTTGGTCTTCCACTTTTAAACCCTGAGCAATGTCTTCTCACCTCATCATTCAAATAAACCTGTTCTATATACAAAGTTACCAATGATCTGTTAATTGTTCATTTTCTCTTTTTTTTACCTCTCTGCATCTTTTGACATTGTCAATTGCCCTCTTTTCCTGGATGTTTTTACTATTCTACATTCTTATTATATGACTACTTAATGTTTCTCTTCTACCTGTTGGACTCTTTGGTCTCACTGATTTCCACTCAAGTAACATCTGTTAAAAATAGGCATCCTCATGTCATTTTCTTGAGGCCTTTTCTCTTCTCCCACTATATGGGAGCTCCTATAGCTTCAATTATTATCTTTTTTTTTTCAGATGATTCACAGGTCTTTTTATCCAGGCCTAAACTATCTCCTGACCTCAACTCATCTCCAAAAGCCTATTCATCTATGAGAAATCTTCCCCAATTATACTTAATGCTACTTTATGCCTTCCCTCTAAAATTAACTCCAGCTTATTCTACAGATATGGGCAGTAGGTGGTGCAGTGAATAGAGCACTGGGCCTGGGGATTCATCTTCATGAGTTCAAATCTCACCTCAGACATTTACTTGCTGTGTGATGATGGGAAATCACTTAATTCTATTTGCCTTAGTTTTCTCATCTTAAAATGAGCCAGAGAAGGAAATGGCAAACCATTCCATTATTATGTGTGCACATAACTCTTTGTGTGTTGTCTCCATATTTAGAACGTGAGTTCCCAGAAAGTAGGAAGTGTTTTTGCCTTTTTTTGTGTCTTTAACTCTTACTACAGTGCTGGACATAACAGAAATGCTTAATAAATGCCTGTTGACATACTAGAATATTAGAAAATAAAGGGAATTTAGAGATAATTCACAAACACTCTCATTTTTTTAATTTTATTTTTTTTAGAAAATTTTTTTCCATGGCAACATGATTCATGTTCTTACTCTCTCCCTCCAACCCCCTCCCCCTCTGTAGCCGACATGCGTTTCCACTGGTTTCTTCATGTGTCATCAATCAAGACTTATTTCCATATTATTGATAGTTTTACTAGGGTGGTCATTTAGAGTTTACTTCCCAAATCATGTTCACATCAACCCATGTGTTCAAGCAGTTCTTTTTCTTCTGTGTTTCCACTCCTGCAGTTCTTCCTCTGAATGTGGGTAGTGTTCTTTTCCATAAATCCCTCAGAATTGTCCTGGGTCATTGTGTTGCTGCTAGTACAGAAGTCCATCACATTCGATTTTACCACAGTAATACTCTCACTTTATTTTTTTTTTATTTTTTATTTTGTTTTATCTTTATTTTCCCTCTCTCATTTTTTTAAACCCTTACCTTTTATCTTGGAGTCAATACTGTGTATTGCCTTCAAGGCAGAAGAGTGGCAAGGGCTAGGCAACGGGGGTCAAGTGACTTGCCCAGGGTCACACAGCTGGGAAGTGTCTGAGACCAGATTTGAACCTAGGACCTCCCATCTCTGGGCCTGACTCTCAATCCACTGAGCCACCTAGCTGCCCCCTACTCTCACTTTAAATATGAAAGAATCGATATCCAGAGAAATGAAGTTACTTGTCCAGGAAAAAAGAAAATCTAGCTCTTCTGACTCTAAGACTACACTAAATGAGAGAGAGGAGGAGAAAGAGGAGAAGAGGAGGGAAGAAGAGAAGGAGAAATTATGATGACGATGGAAGACAAAGATAAATGAAGATGTTCATAAGCTCTTAGATTTAGAGGAATCATAATAGTCATTTACTTAACCCCCTCATTTTAATGAAAAAGAAATCAAAAGCACATAAGAGGTTAAATGATGCCCAAAATTAAAAGAGTAATAAAGATAATAAGAAGAAAATATGAGATTAGAACTCTGGTCCTCTGATACCAAATGAGTACACATACCACTTACACTGTGCTGCCTCCCATTTGTTCCATGCAAAGTTATTATTTTTATTAAAAGATGCATTCTGGGATTCTTCAAGTAGTCAGTTCTCCTAGTAAATTTGAAATAGTATTTAATTTAAAAATTAATTTTCCTCATATTTGAGGCAAATGCTTTTATTACATAAAATTAGTTATATCTGCAATCACTACTGATAACATAAAAATATACTGATAATTTTTGGTCAAAACAAACTTTTTCTTTTTCATTTGAACTCTGCCATTTCCTTCCCCCCTCCGTGTCATGAAGACATGACACTTTGAAATGATTTAAGTAATTTGATATTACATTCATTAAAACTAATCTATAAAGAACCAATCAGCCACAGACTCCACATTCCTAGGCTCTCTAAAAGGATGGATGGCATCGAATCAAGAGAATCTTCTGCTCTTCTACCCTGTCTCTTTTCTTCTCTGAGTAAACACTTAAATTGGATAATAAACCAATAAAAAATAATTTGAAATCATGGTTGTTATGATGGCCATACAACATGCTGATAATCATTTCATGTGATCAGAGGATAACCTGAAATAGAACACTCTTCAATTACCATCATTTCTACTGTCATTGTATTTTCTGTACATAAAAGCATTTGGTCTGAGGCAAAACAAATTTCTCCATAAATTACGCAATAAAGCATCGGGAATGGACTTTACTTAAGAAGGAACAAACAAAATCCGTCATTTATGGGGATGCCTTCAGAGCAAGCATAACCAACTACAGATTCCATTATTGTATAAAGTTCTGAAGATTGTCACCCCACCCCACACCCACCCCTTCTCCCCAGTTTAATTAAGCCAGTATCACACTGAGAATAGAAGAAAAACACCATAGCTGTCTGTAGCAAACACAATGATACAACAATAAACAAACATTAATCATGATCATTACATACATTTTATTACATGAAATAAATAATACTCTGGTGCTCTCAGCAGCAGATAAAACTCTTCCCCTTGGATATCATCCTAAGGCAATTGAAGGGCAAAATAATACTAATAATGATAATAATGACTAGTAGGAAAGGGGGGAAGAAAGCTTCTAACCATGAAAATCAGAAGCCCTTAGCCTCACTTCACTCATATTAATCTCATATGTTCATTCAACTCTCCCATCTAGGATGTAATAGCGTTTTTCCCTCTTCTCCATAAATGGATAATAATTTCTCATTCAGACCCAAAGCCTGGGTATTTGTAATTTCAGGTATAAGGATACTCCTGCCAGGAAGTAGATAGAAGATACACAGACATAATTTCTTAGTCATCAGTGTCCCTGGGAGGTTGTAGGGGGTAGGGATGGGAAGGATTTTCCTGCTGTAACCTAAGCTGTAATGGTGATGGGAACCCTCACTTAGAGCCAAGGCACAACATCACCCATGAGTTTCATAAACCAGGAGGCTGTGGCCACTCTCTGGATGTTGCACTTCGCAGGTCAAAAAAAGACTTCTAAATCAGACATCAACAAGGTGCCATAAGGAGAATTTAGATATGAATAACACCCTTTAGCTAAGGAATGAACATGCAAGTGGGAGTATTTTTTAAAATATCTTTTTTCTTAAACCCTTACCTTCCATCTTGGAATCAATACTGTGTATTGGCTCCAAGGCAGAAGAGTGGTAAGGGCTAGGCAATGGGGGTTAAGTGACTTGCCCAGGGTCACACAGCTAGGAAGTGTCTGAGGCCAGATTTGAACCTAGGGCCTCTCGTCTCTAGACCTGGCTCTCACTCCACTGAGCCACCCAGCTGCCTCCTGTTTATCTATTTCTTTTGCTTCATCAGTACGGCATGGTATAGAGGAAAGAGCTTTGAACTTAGAATTACCAGACCTCAGTTCAAGTTCTGACTCTATCATTTAACAACCTGAATCATCTTATTTGGACAAGTAATCTAACTTCCTCAACTGCAAAATTTTGGGGCCTCATGACTTTTGAGTTTTAAATCTATGATCTTCTAGCTATAACTCTGTGATCCTTTGAACAATACTGCCTTTAGGATTTAAGTGGAGATTTCAATCATTCCTCCATGTAGACAGGAAAAAGTAAGAAACTCAGTTCTTCCTTCTTAGAGTAGCCCTATTACTCTTTACCATGAGGTCTTCTGGTACTGCATCATTTATCATGAGATGCTTTGCCATCATGTAATTGGCTCACTTCTGGCCTCAACAATTTCAGTTTTAAGATGCTTTAATGGGGACAGTGAGGTGACTCAGTAGATTGAGAGCCAGAGACAGGAGGCCCTAGGTTCAAATCTGGCCTCAGACACTTCCTAGCTGTGTGACCCTGGGCAAGTCACTTAACCCCCATTGCCTAGCCCTTACTGCTCTTCTGACTTAGAACCAATACACAGTACTAATTCTAAGTCATAAGATAAGGGTTTTAAAAAAAGATGCTTTGGGTTACCATCTCAGTTAAATCATATCCCCAACAAATCTTAATATCAACCACAGCTTAATAGGGATGATCAATATCCTTTTCTACCGCCACCTTCCATCATAAATAATAACATTTTGGAAGTAGGATCATCTTAGAGGCCCTTTGCTTTGTTTTGACAGCACCCAAGCATATGGAATTTTCCAAAGTGTTGAGTATTCTGGCCACCCATGTAGATGGCTTAATACTCAACACCTGTGGGGAAGGAATCAATTTTACTGATCTCTTATATGGAAGGAGAGAAGGAAAAAAATAGGTTCTGCTCACCATTGCTGATGATTGTGTTCCTTTAACAGCAACTCACCTTTTTTTCTATCCCATTTTCACTATTTAGAAAGGATATTGTTCTAGTGGATTACAATACCCACCTTGGACTGCTGCCTGCTTTCAGAAGTCAAATGATGACTATTGTTGGGGGCTTGCAGTTCATGCCTTCATTCAGAGGGAATCCTGTGACCTCTGTCTCTTAGCCAAGATTAAACTCATTGGCCCACAACATAATTTCAAAGTTAGGAACAGCAGCTTGGGTTCAAAGGATTTTTCTCCATCTAGAAGAACGGTCTTCTTTCCAGCACAGGGCTGGTGGTAGAAGATCTCAGAGGCCACTACTGGTATTCTCCTCTGACACTCAATGACAGAATGTTAGAATTTTGCCTGGGGTTCCATTCCTCCCTCCAAATGGCCCTTATTCTTTCAGGCTGACAGATGGGAATTTGACCAGTTGTGACAAGGCAACATGGGCTCTTGCCTTTCCCACATTCTGCTTGCTTGTTTTGGACCAATAATGGCAAAGGGACTAGGTAAGTGAATCCCCTCTAAAGCTTCCTTCCCATCCTATTCCCTCAGGGGAAAGTCCCTTCACCCTATACCAATGAATTTCTTAGGACTGTCTCTATCATAAATACTCTGATTAAAATGTAAATTCAGCCAACCTATCAGCTTCCCATTAAGGGAACTCTTTAAAAACGCCATTCATCAGCTGAGAGATATGTAGTGAAATACCACTCATCAATCCTAACTGCTTATGACAGTTAACAAAGCTTTATATTTGCCCCAAACATGTGCTGATCTATCAATTATGCCAGGGCTCACTCTCGCACTAATTGTACATTTTCTTCCCTAATGCATTTTTGCTGTTATCTCATAGGCTAATGAAAGCCAGGAAATCAATAAATATAAATTATACATGCAAAGAAGGACTGCTGTGAACATAAAGTTTCTAATTAATTGCACTTGATTAATTTATATCCTTTAATTATCTTGCTAAGCCACAAACAACATAAATATCTTTGCAATCTGGTTATTGCTATGTCAGTCATAAAAAAGCAGACACAGTAAATCTCGGGGACCTAGCAAACGAAATTGCCAGAAAACATGGGACGGCATAATGCATAAATATGACTGGACTTACTCAAGACACTGATGAATAATTTTAGTGTGACAAATGACCACTAAATATGTTGTATGGTTATTTGACTAAGGTTATAATCATGTTATAAGTTTAAATGGAGCATATGGAGTAAGCAAAAAAAAAAGTGGATTTAACCACTGGCTTAAAATTTGCACAAGATGGAGGTGGAGTGGGATAGCGATGAGTGCTGATGCACACATATGTGCACACATGTACACATGCACACATACAAACTTCAAATGTGATTTTGTAGATGGAATTCTCAGTTTTCATTTAATTGAAAAAGCAAATTGTTGAATTATAATATTCCTTGTTTTTCCTTTGATGACCTTCAAACAGAAATGGAAATTTCCTCTGTAAAGCCAAATAAACGTCTTTTCTCTCTTGCAAAAAAAAAAAACAAAAACATAAAAATAGAAATTAACTCATTAATAGGAAGAAAGCTGTATCTCACCTACTTGCCTTGTAGTAAGGGATGTAACTTTTACAAGGAAAGTGGTCTTCCCCCTACCCCGCCCCCTCTCCCTTTAATTTTATCTGACTCTGCTAAACCAGCCATCTGTCACTGATCTGAAATCTAATCCGATCAGTCCACCAAGCTTGCTCTTTGTCCTATTCTACAGCATATTACTACGTATCTATATCTACAACTTTCATAAATGTGTAAAAAGAAACTGTATCTCTGCAGTGAGACTCTGACAAAGACCATCTGTCAGGGACTAAAACTATTCTTTTTTAAAAAGAAAACATTCAAAGGGATTTGCCCTTTACCAAGTAAACCCACTTAACCTCCCAATAAGATTAACTGTTATTTGTTTCCATTAAATAAAAATGATCATGTTAATATGTATTTAATAGTTAAGTAACAGTTACTGAAAGATTAACTTTCCTGAGGGTTACTCTTGTTGATAAGGCATAATTCCACATAAATACAGAAGTGATGGAAGCAAAACTTGATGCATAAGGCATAAGAAGGTTTTCCCCTTTTGGAGTTGCCCACAGCCTTCCACGATGGAGGAGGGTCCACGATGAAACACAGAAACCCAAAAGTAGAGTACTATCCCCCCACGGTGTTACAGTAAAGAGAACTTGAGTACATAAAAAGCATGGACTGGAGGCATGAAATTATTAAGATTCAAGGGAAGCCTGCATTCATATCACTGCATTTGTATAGACAGTTTTATAGCCACTCAGCTAGGGCTTTCTAAGGTCTATCTATGCACGGATGCCATCATGCCATCAGAGTTATTATGGGGAGTTCCACTGAAAAGTGACTGTCCCGTAGCGACAGCAATAGAAGCAGCCTTTGAGCAACAGCTTGTGTTTTCTGTCTTCTGTTTGCACCACAGAGATTGCCAACATCTTCTGATTTGGCAACTTAGAAAGCGGATAAAATGCATCTGCTTTAGGAATTGAGCCATCCCGAGTTTTCCAACTTTTTAAAAAATCTTTTTCTAACGACACACTTTTTCATATACTGGTTTTCCTGCTTCATTTGAAAATGGTGATTAATAAAGTTCTAAGTATAACTGTTCATTTTAAAAAGCCTCAATTTAGCAATGAGATCTGATTATCACACTGCCTTCCTGATCCAAGAATTCCTTGCCTAAGCAAAGTTATTGGGACTCTTCACCCTGCCGCATACGGGGTGGAAGGATGGCATTGATTAGGAAGAGCAGTTCCGTAGAAGTAAAACTAATATTATTATTTTGTGTGGTGCTTTCACATGCATCCTATCATTTGATTCAACTGAACAAATATTAATTCAATATAGATTATATTTCACCCCTTGTGTTTCTTGTTCTGAGGAGGCAAAGGCAAAAAGAAAAACAGTGTCTGCTCACAAGGAGCTTACATTTGACCCTTATACCAAACCTATGAAGTAGTCAAAGCAAAGATTATTATCCCCATTTTAGAAATGAAAAAAACTGAGGTTTGGCCAGGTCAAGTAAATTAAGGTCCCACAATTAGGGTTGGGTGATAAAGCGGGGTCTCCAAGCCAGGGCTACTTGTTCTAACACTGGCAATGAATCTGAGAACACGGAGCAGCCTCACATGACGGTTTTGGAATTGGTTAACATTTACTAGAACTCAAGAATTTTGACGCATTCATTTCTGGAGAGGAAAAGACAGAAAAGGAGATTTGCTTTTCAAGGCACTCTACTTTTTCTCCTTAAAACAATACATGAAGTCGTGACTGCATAGCTTCAGGAGGAAAGACAATTAAAAACCCCAGGCTCCAAACTTAGAAGGCAGCATTTGCTAATCCGTGCCTAACTACCTACTTTCTGTTATGAGTGCAACTCACCACAATCTTTCAAACCTCATAAACTACTCAGAAGTGTGTCGAGAGCATTTTGTCCTATTCTAAGCCTGACAGTGGAGGGGACAAACAGTACACTTACAGTGCACGACCTTCTCCACCCCCCACCTTCTTCTCTGGCTCCCCACTCAACGGAGCCAACCAATACACAGCATGGATCTAACACCTCCAATGCCAAGCTAAACTCCGTGAAGGGGCTGCAGAGACTGGGACACCTGCTCTAGTCCCTAAGGAGACAGGTAAATCAAGCTTTGCTGAGATCAGACTGTGATGAAACGCTGCTTGCTCTCTTCCTTTTTGCTTTGCTTTCCTCCTTCCCTTTCCCCTCTCTTCTCTTTTTTCCTCTTCTTCCCTCCCATTCCTTTTCATCCCATCCCTTCCTCTTTTCGCTCTGTTCCTCCCCTCCACTTCATTCTTCTCTCTTCCCCTCTGCTTTTCTCTTCTCTGCCATTCTTTCCTCGCCTCCCTTGCATCCCTCCCCCTCCCTTTCCCTTCTCTGGTCTCCCTTCCCCTTCCCTCTCCTTTCGTCTTCCTCCTTTCTGTCTCCTCCTCCTCTTGGGGCTTTTCAGAGGTGGAGAAAAACCTGTAGTGGAAGGCAACTCACTCCCATCCAGCTTGGCCCCTGCAAGCTTCTCTGGCTGATCAAGCGGACCCGTTAGAAAAATGCCACTTTGTCCAGCAGAGAGGAAGCATGTCTCTCCCATTGAAGTTCCCGAGATTTTTCATTTCAGATTTAATGCACCTAGGTAGCAGCAGACTAGCAAGGTTTGACTGCAATTACCTTATCTTTCCTATTTTTAGTGACAGGACCAGATTATTTTAAGTGCATTTTATAGAAAACCCTTCTTTACTGAAGTATAAAGACTGTAATAAAGACAATACAATGTTTTGAAACTGTTTTAAATCCTTCACTCAGCTTTGCTTCTACAGATTTAACATGTAGGGGTTCTAATCTTACTGCTACTAATTAGAGCTTTAGTGTAATTGTGCCAACAGGGTGCTTGGCATAATAATTACCATTGAGAGATTCTGGTGGAGCGGTACCATGCCCACATAATGCAGATATGTCTAGTATTACAGTGCAGTCACCTTTGTATGTTGACTCTCAAGTTGGATTTTAACCAAGTAAGGGGTTATTTTGCCTTGATAATAAAGCTTAAAAGGCATATACATATGTATGATTTAGGTATCCAGTTTTCCTCTGATTCTTTTGAATGCTAATCAGAAGGAACCCTGGAAAGCAATGGGCGCCTATTTTATTTAAAATATTTCATAATTTCAGGGCAAGTGGCTCTGGGCCTATTACTGTCTGTGTTTGCCTAAGTAAACAATCTATTTTGATTCAACATTGCTCTCTCTTTCCTTGGGCCTCTCAGACCTATATACTTCAAATCCTTATGATTGGTAGGGTGAGGAAGCTGGGACTGGAGTGGCAGTGGAACCCTCAGCATGGCTTTGGGATTAAAACCTGCTATATCAGAGACATCGGAATAAACCCGATTTCAGGAAGACTCAGCAGCTGAAACACAGGAAAGCCCCCACAGGGAGGAGACCTCCATTTTTCCCATGAAAGCATTCTAGTGATCCAAGCTCTCTTCCATAAAACTAGGCTCTTTGATATAGAGATGGTCTACTCTAGGAGAGGAGGCTACCTACTAGATGAGGCAGATGAGAAAGCAGAGAGTACAGAACCTGTTTCTAGAATTTATCACACACTAAGCCAAGTCCAATATTGTTTAACTTCCTATCACGCGCAGGCAAAGTAAGCAGTCTCTGGATAGAATAGGTACCTGGCCCCGGTGCTCCTTGTGGCTGGCTATCAGGTTAGCCATTCCCTGTAAATAGATACCAAGGGGTAAGGCAAATGGCAATAATCCTAGGAATCGCTCTATTAGTAAACTGTCCCCCAAATATATGCTATTTGTTGTTATTGTTGTGGTTTAAGCCTATGGGAAAGTTTTTCCCCAAAATCATTTCATGCAGTATTGTGGTGCTTAAAAGAGCACTACTGACTATCCAGAACCCTGGAATAGGCATTTTTAATCTTATAAACACTTTGAAAAGTAGTATGTGATAGCTCCAAGGCCAAGTCATAGTTCCATTTAGAAACAGCATGCTTTGTTGTTGTTGTTGTTTTTGGCCGATCCTTAGTGCTTTACTTCTAAAACGATAGAAAACCAATTTCTGATTTCAAATCAATGGGCTGCCAAGTTCGATTTGGACAGTGTGGTAGACTCAGGAAAGTCATTGATGAGATTAGAAACCATGGCCTTCATGGATGAAAGATGTAGCTAGCTTCTAGAAAATGCAAGTGGGGGAAAATACAAATGAATCTCTCTTCTCAACGTATCCATCTTTCTTGAGTTTACTTCTCCTTCATTCTATGTTTACCATGGGTGGGACTGTATCAAGCTGGCCACTCATCTCTCATTAGTGGGACAGTAGCGGGCTGTACGTCTGTGTCATGGGCCTTCAAATGTGTCAGACTAGATTAACGTTTCCTCAGTGAAGACCCAAGACTTTTTTTTTTCTTCTCCAGGCTAATGAATTAACAGGGCCTCTTCCCCTCTGTACAGTATATTTCTCCAGCCACACAATGGTAACCAAAACTATATATGTTCTTTGTCATGTAAGATACCTTTTGATGAGCCCCTTTTTTCTTTAAGCTTTTAAGATAATCTTAGAGAAATCATCAAGCTATAAAAAGAAATCAATGGAAACAGAAAAGGTTCCCATCACCCCGAAAAAAATCCATAACTTTTGCATTTTAATAGAGACGCTACAAGACTATAGCAGTCATTTTCTTTCTGATGTGTTCCTTTGATTTCACCCGTATCTCACAGGGCTCTTGACTTTCTTGAGAAAGGGATTATTGAATTGTGTGTCTCCCTTAGATGCACTTGATCACTCAAGTAGTCTGTACTTAAGAATGTTACAGAGTCTGCTCAGCTGCTGGCTCTGGGGGAACTCATCAGGGGCTGTCATCTTAATATTAATTGGGTTTTGTCCTGGAATCTCAAGTCCCACATTGAGTGGATTTCAAGAGAGAAGATTATGCCCAAAGCCAGATCCAAAGACAAACATATTTAGCACAACAATTATGATAATTGCAGAAACATTCTGTAGAGAAATAAGTAAATCTGATTAAGAGCACTTCTACATGATCAAATATTAATCTGATGTCTTCACTCTAACCTGGTTTGAGCATAAGCGGTTTCTTATGGTTTTATGTATTAACAGATTTGTACAAGCTGAATGTATACTGACTAATAGTATGGGACAGCCAAGCCAAGGCAGGAAAAGGATCTTTACTGAAGGTAATCCACTTACGTTTAAAATAGACACAGATAGGATCGTAAACCTCAAGCAGAAATTAAAGCATACCCCTACCAAGGAGACTTTTTTTGTGTAATTAAAGCCACATGGCAATTTAATAACATGTCATGGAAGAAAATTATTAGTATTCCTTTTTGGCCAAAAGAAAAATCATGTCAATACCTTCATAGCAAATCATCAAAATAAATGTATAGAGACTTGTAACTCGCCAGACATTCTTGATACCCACACAGATTGGTGAGATAGTGAAATCCATGTATTTTTGGCTATAATTTAATTTTGTTGGAAAATCTCAGCTGCTTTCTGTTTAATTTCACCATTTCACCAATTATTAAAGTTCATTTTTATATATTTAAAGTCCATTAAGAGTCATACTATTATTAACTGGGCAAGTTAATGAGTTCAATATTTTGTGGACATAAAAGATATTGTTACAAAACACAAACCCTGATCCTCTGTTATCCCACTGAATAGGTTGATACTTAGGCACAATTGATTATAAGGAATCCTATTTACATAATTCTCCCTTTAATTTTTCCCTCTATTTTGTAATCCACAAAGTGATTTCCCTTTAATATGCCTTAGTTTTCCAGGCAGGTAGCTGCATTTCCTCTGATAGTTCACTTACCATTTTGGTCTCGTAGGATAATAGAGGTGAGGGCAAAAGATTTTTGAGGGATTTATATGTATAAAAAATTCACAAATGATTGTTTGAAGAGAAGTAGGTACAGATATTTTCAGCAGAATATAGACATGGGTAGATAGAAATACAGTGATGAATAGGCACTTAACCAAGAAAATGAGCAGTGGTTCTTTAAAAATTTGTTATATTATAAAATTCCCAGAGCATTTTGCAATTATTATAATTTGCATAATAGTATAATTTACTAGATAATTGAATAGAGATATGATTTTATCATGTCACCTATGTAGGCATACTTACACGTGTACTCGTGTGGCTTTATGTGAATTTAGTTGCAAACATAGGTGGCTGTATAGAAACATTTGAAAGCATACATGCAATGTATATACGGCCACAAGCGTTTTATCTAAAGATACAAATATATTAGTAAAAACCATAAATGCATTTGTCCGACATGTTTCAATTTACAATTTGTGTTATACATGGTAGCTGATTTGATCCCTGAATAGACCTTCACTCCTCAATAAAGATATAAACATATGCCATGCAGTCCTTTGGGTAAGATGATTCCTTGGATTGATCAATGCTGCTATTATGAAAATGAATTAAATCTATGCTGCTATCACCCTTTCTCTGTACACTTTGACTTATTCTGAAGCACTCAGGTCTATATAGACTACAAACCTTGAGGAAGGTAAATCTTGCCAGCATGACTTATCTCCCCTAGTAATTAGGCTTGTGTTTCTGCTTTATTAACTCTGATACAACAGTGCCCTGCCCTCTGTCACTAGGGGTACTAATAGATGATAATCACTACGATTTGGAAACTGTACAAATTAAGTGATAAAGTGAGAAGAAGTGAAACCAACTTAAATGTGATAGGGCAAGGGGATGGTCATTTAAATAATATTTTCCAAATACTAAAGAAGAACAGTTAGTTTAAATTTTTTTTAAATCCCTAAGGTTCAAATGATTGTGAATTCTTGGTGGTTTTTTTTTTCCTTTTTCATATACATTTAAAATATGTGAAGGATTTTAGAATTATTTGGTGGTCAGAGCCAGGATAAGATTTTTCTTCCCCCCAAGTGACTACATTTCAATTCTTTTAATTTGAAAAGTTTTTTTTTTCTTTCATAGACAGATGTGTTTTTATCATCAAACACTAGTGTGTGTGTGTGTCGTTGGGTTTGTTTTCCCATCAGTATTTCAACAGGTCTTCATGTTCATTGCCTTCATCCCTTTGGAAAATATTCTATTCTAGACTCATCTTTCCAGTTCTACGAAGCTTACTTTCACACTTTGATACCTTGTATTTTGTAAGATTAAATAACACTGAAAAACATGCCTACAGAGCAAAATAACAACGCTGGGAGAAAAAAAAACTGTCTGGACAAACTGATTTTCAATCTGCCCAATTTAGGAGCTATACCAATTTACTTGGCAATATGATTTAACAAGGCATATTAGGTTTACTTATGTAGCTGCTGTATTTGATGAAGGCTGGAGAAATATTGGGGTGGCTAAAAGATAATTTGAAATAAGCTAAAAATGGAGTGACTCGAAACCTATATCATTTATGTCCAAACAATCACGTCTTGCTTTCCCTTCACTATCCCCCACCTCCCTTTGTTTTGCGGACACTTGTTTGTGTAAAAGGTAGGGATATTCCATACTTCAATTCCATTGAAATCCTTGCTAATTTCAATTTTAGGATGGATTTATTTGCCTAACAGCTCTATGTCTGATCCCAATTATGATTTTCAATTTTAAAGCAAGTAGATGCGATATCTAAAATGTTTGGCAGGGTTTGAGAAATGTCTGTTACTCAGAGAGCTAAAGTTTCATTTAGCTTTTGAGCAACATTCACTGTACAAACAGCATCCCTTGGAATAAAGAATGACTTTCTGTTGGCAAAATTTTAAATCTCTTTCAGTTGCCACAAAAAAAAAAAAAGAGAGGTAAAAACAAACACACAGAAAGGTGACCTGCCATTAAACATCACTAATGACAAAATTGGTAAAATTCATATCCTTCGAAATGAATACAATTTATCATTTCCTTTAATCTCCTGATTTAAATACAATTTCAATTTCAAAACGGCTGAGCTTCAAAGCTCAGAGAATATTTCTTGCTTTCTAATGGTCCCCTTTAGTATTAACTAAGAACATTGCACACCAGCTAGGAAAACAAATACATGTGGTAATAGGAGTTCATTTTAATTAAAGACAGAATTTCTACTGGGATATTTCACAGCCATTCCAGCATACGTACTCTACAGGAACAAATGGGAAAATAAGTAATGGGGTGCTTTTGCCAAAAGCAAAAGAAGCAGAAAACACAAGACTTGAAACGACGTTTTTAATGTGTAAATTGGGTTAGTGAAGCAGTGACCGTTGCAAAAGTTTAAGCATTGTCGACGAAAGGAAAGCTGAAAAATGGGTCTGTGTAGAGCATCCCAGCTGTGTGTTCATTTTTTGCAGAGACATTAACCTTCTTCCCACCCCCACCCCCATCTGATCAGTAAAAAGCCTTGGATATTCTAAAAGCTTTATTCACTTAGTGAGTCAAGGAAAACCTCCTTGGTACTCAATCCCAGTTTGGGTAGGAGCAATTTTATAAATCTGGTTATGAATCAATTGTACAGTGACTAACCCTCCAACCAGCCCCCCTCATTCTGTACTTTCCAAAGTGTTCTGAATGTTAGCATTGTTTACATTGATTCCAGGAGATGACAATTAGTCATATTTATTCTGCTTGGGTCTATTTAATCCCCACTGTTTTTACTTATGTCAGATCCATTATCCCAAACAAAGCTGTCCACACGAATTGCTGGAGATGCAGACAGGCGCTCCTTGTTTACTTTGAGAAGACTAATTTTATGGCGTGCATTAAATACATACTTATTCTAGACTAATGGAGCCAATTGATACATTGGGACAATCACACTACAATTCATATATATTGTCCTCGTTTCACTCTTGCATCAGAATGTTTCTTCTAACTTCTTGACAATAGTGGCATTTGGTGTCTCCGCATTTAGCAGCCCCCCAAACTAAAGACTGAGTCACATTCATTGAATTTTCCTAACAATTACATGTTTATGAGCAATGCACTTAAGAGGCATCCAGTAATTTAACAATGTACCCCCAAGAGCTCTGGTCTCGTCCCCCGTCATTTGAGTTTCTTTTCTTTACGTGCCTCATGCCCCGAGTTTTTTTGTTTTCGGGTTTTTTTTTTTTTTTGGTTCCTAATTTTAAAAAAAAATCCTCTCTCCCCACTAAACTGTTTATTTAGCAAGAAAAAGCAAAGCTGCTGTGTTTACTTACATTTCTCAGCATTTCTTTGTCTTCTAAAGCATTTTAGCTCTTAATATGGAAGTTTTATGAGTTATTCTATCGGAAAATTCAGACCTTTGCTAAGTGACATGAGCAGTTATGGTTGGTTTAAGTGTGCTTGGGTACCCCTTACTCTACCAGGGGGAAAAAAAAGTAATATATGGCATATGTTAACATCTAAAGACTGAAAACATAGCCAGTAAAAAGAGTCTTGCAGACTGAAGGAAATCACTACTTAATTCAACAAACATTTGTTTCAGTCTAGGAATTGCTCTAGAAACTTTTTTTTTTTGAATAGTCTTGTGCTACATTAAGCCTCTGGGTGATGCAAAACACATTACATGCTGTACAGCGCCATCTGCTGGACTGCCAGGCAGGACCAGGGAAAATAAATGCCTTGGCTTTCCTCTCCTCCCTCATCCCTTCCTTGCCACTATCAGAATCTTTTCTAAAATCCACATATGTTAGTTTACTGACCTCAGTCCCCCGGGGCTGCTGACTGATGTAGAATTTTGAGACACAGAGAGAAGAGAGAGACAGTATTAAGAGAAAGAAGGAGGGACAGGGAGGAGAGAAAAGGGAAGGGGAGGGAAAAGAGGAGGAGGGAATTGGAGGGAACAAGAGGGAGAGAAGGTGAAGAAAAGAAAGGAGAATAGAAGAACAGGAGAGAAAGGAGAGACTGATAGAGGCAGAGGATTAGGGAGGGAGGGAATGAAGGGGAAGAGAGATAGGGAGGGGTAACAGAAAAACCTTATTAGAAGACCTATTTAACATGTAAATAGAAGATTAATTCCAAGGGAGCTCTGGATTTCTGCCTTAAAGGTGAAGTGGTTTGTTTTTCTGCAAAAATAAGCAAAACCTCTCTTACCCAGTATTTTATTTAAAAAGTCACATAACCATGTACTGCACTTACACCCACTCAGTTTGTCTCTGGAGAACCAAGAGAGTTGAGTCTAGAGAGGAAGCTGACAATTCCTATCAGTAATTCTTTTCTTCACAGAAAAGAAGGAAGGAGGGAAGGAAGGAAGGAAAGAAGAGGAAGGAAGGAAGGAAGGAAAGGAGGGAAGGAGAGACTGAGGGAAGAAAGCTATGTAGATAGAGTGTATTTTACTAAGGACTTACTATGTGCTAAGCACTGTTCAGGTAAATCAGAAATGTTTTTTGCTGATAGAATGGTTTACTCTAAAGACCCTTTTATAACATTATTTTTCCTTTTCATTGGCATCATTGGAGGGGTGTGTCACATAAAGGGAATAAAAGGAATATGGGATTAAACTAAAGTATCCCATATTGGTGCTTTCACATTGCCAAATCTGCAGGGTCCATGCTTATGTTAGAGTTGGTTGAGGCTTGGTAATGTGTCTCTGATCCACTGCTACCTAAGCCAAGCTACATTAAAGAATGTGTTGAGTGCTTTTCAAGGCTCCAAAGTCAGGGATGACAACTGTTTATTAAACCTGGTGCTCTAAGATAGGGATATTCTTTTTCTCTTAATGCCATTCCTCTTTTGTATATAGTGAGACTGACTTCTATTTTTGAGATGTGATTTTGTGGTACTAAAAGGGGATTTATAATGAAACATAAAAATGTGGTTAATACGTCCCTTTCTTTTGGTTGAGAAACCTGTTCTGATGCTTCATGGACATCTGAAGGTGACCCTGGGTCCTCAGTAGATCACAAGCTCTGGTAGGTGCTACTCAACTGGGAAGATTTACAGTTTTCAAGTTCAAAGAACTATCTATTTCCCCCCTGTGTATTATGCTAGTCAATTTCAGAGAAATTAAGAAACATATTTGGTATAATGAAATGAGCTCGAGCTCTGGGTGCACAGGACCTATGTTTTCTTCAGAGACTGAGTATTCCCTGTATGATCATGAATAAGCCACTTCTCTGGGTTTTGATCTCATCTCATTCACCACATAATTTTTAAGGTTAATACATTCTCTAAATCTGTGATCTGTTCATTATTTTGACCACAGGGTGCAAATTTTTTCAGTCATAAAAACTTATGAAATTGTTCTATGAAGGCACAGAGGGATAAAATGATAAAATCACTGATTCTCAAAGTACCTTTGCTTTAAATAAAGAAATCTGCTCCACCCCAATAGCCTAATATCGTCATATTGTGCTCTACTCCCTTCCTGGAAGACACATATACAGTTAGAGGATGCAGTGGATAGAGCACAGGACTTGGAGTCAGGAAAGAGCTAAGTTCAAATTCAGATTTAAATATTTACTAGCTGTGAGACCCTGAGGTAGTCAGTTAACCTCTCATTTATCTCAGTTTCCTCAAATGGAAAATGGGACTAATAACTGTACCTTCCCCCATAGTTTGTTGTGTGATCATTAAATAAGACGATATTTATAAAGCATTTAGCAAAATACCTGGCACAAATAAGGCATTATAAAAATGCTTATTCCCCCCTCCCCATATGTATATTTCTAACAACTTGGTGATCTTAGTATCTAATATATAAATACCTAATAGTAGGTGCACATTGGGAATATATCTCTAATTAATACCAGGAGTATAGTGGACATCCAGATTCCACCAAAAACTTATGCCTGCCAGTACATGTAAATATTTGATATTTCTTTCTTTTTTTTTTAACTGTTACTTTCTGCCTTAGTGACAATTCTAAGACAGAAAGGCAAGGACAAGGCAAATATAGTTAAATGACTTTCCCGAGGTAACACAGCTAGGAATTTCTGAGGCCAGATTTGAATCCAAGTCTTCCTAATTCCAGGTCTGGCACTGTATTCACTGTGCCACATTACTGCCCCCTTGATATTTATTTCAAAGGGTTTTGGACAAAGGGTTCATGGGTGCTTTTGATAGAGAGTCCTTCTCTATCTGCTTTCTAATACAGTCATAATTCTTATTGAGCCTTCAGGGTCTTGACCTCCAGCCAAAGTAAGGGTAAAACTCTTTTTTATCAGAAATAAAGGTTAGGGAAAAAAAGAAATCAAGGTTAGGTTTTTCAGAAAGGACATTCATCTCAATGAAGGAGAAAAGATAAAAAAACACTACATAATTGACAAGTTTGTTGATTCAGAACTTTTATGCCAAAAAAATATGAGCTAATCATGGAAGCTAGATTCTCAGGCTAAATGGCCTTTGGTTCTTATTTAACATCTAGGTTTGGATTTGCCTCATGGCTAGCCACTGTGATAGTCTGAGATGTGATTTTCTATAGCATGTGGTCAATGAAAGCCGACTTTTTTAGATTGCCTCTTAAATTCTTGATTCAAGGATATTCTCTCCCCTTTTGGGCTTATAAGACTGATACCTTCTGGGTCCAGTAACTAGCTCAAACCTTATCTTGCCCTCCTACAGGCTTTACCATTAATTTTTCTGTTCAAAAGTTGAGTCATTTGCCCCTAGATAATTGCCCATCCAAAACTTATTAAAGCTCTTTTCATAAGTTCAAAACTAATCCATTTCAATTAATTATGATTATCGTTTGCAAAACCTTTATTTCAAAATATATCTTTCTCCTCAATTTAATGATCCATTGATTTTAACAAAAGATTTTTTAAAGAGAGTTTAGTAGTTCTGCTAAACTAACCAAGGCATCAATTATATCTGATGTATAGTAATGTAATAATATTGCACAATCATGCCCACTCCTCAGTTACTAATTAAGAACAAACATTCCATTTTTTTCCGTAGTTATCTTATATATTCAGATTTCTGCAGGGTTGGCCAAAAGTCTTAGGGAAGTTTTAAGCTCTCCCCTGAGAGTGTAAGCTCTTTGAAGGCAGGATAGAATTCCTATGAGAGTAACAGAAAGCAGGGCATGTTGGCTAATGTGCAGAGTGAGAGAAATGATTTAATAGTTTGAATATTAGGACTATTTTGAAGTGCAGCAAAATTATATGGCTTAATGAATGGGACTTGAGTGATTGAATGGTGGAAGTTTCATATATTTCTGAAAGGAAAAATGCATTTGAAATTGGCATGAATTTGGCATGAATAAACAGGAGTACCAAACTATAAACTTATCTGGGGGTCTACTCCAACCAGATTTGGTACTTTACATTTCTTTTATGAATACAAAAAAAAGGTTTGTCAGAGAGTTTTGTTATAAAAAACATTCCCCCAGTTTGCTTTATTCTTTCTAATTTTGGTTGCATTGGTTTTGTTTGTACAAAACCTTTTTGATTTGATATAATCAAAGTCGTTCACTTAACATTTTGTAATGTTCTCTATCTCTTGCTTGGTGCTAAATTCCTTCCTTTCCCACAGATATAACAGGTATATTATTCTATGTTCACCTAATTTATTTATGATTTCACTTTTCATATTTAAGTCATTTACCTATTTTGAATTTATCTTGGTATAGGGTATAAGAGGTTTTCATTTTTTAATAAAAATATTCAGTATGTTCAGTCAGACACAAGAGGGTCATGGAAATAACATGAATGGGAATTATTCACTTATGTGTTTTCCAGGGTTAAATTTGATTTTGTTCCTTTCAATTCAGACTAATTCAGCAGTCACTTATTGAGCACCTATCATAATCTAGGCATTGCACTGGGATGCATTCAAAATGACCTCAAGGAGTTTACAGTCTCCTGGAGAATTTTATTCTATTAACTGTTTTGAGTATTGAGGGAGGTGATTAAAATAGTAATGTTAGACAATATTATGTATTCTCGGGGCAGCTGGGTAGCTCAGTGGAGTGAGAGTCAGGCCTAGAGACAGGAGGTCCTAGGTTTAAACCCAGCCTCAGCCACTTCCCAGCTGTGTGACCCTGGGCAAGTCACTTGACCCCCATTGCCCACCCTTACCACTCTTCCACCTATGAGACAATACACCGAAATTAAGGGTTTTAAAAAAAAGATTATGTATTCTGGGGAATGATGGGTAAATTTTCTGGAAAATATTAAATCACTCAAAGGAAATTTTTCCTTTTCTAGCACCAAACTATTCCTCCAAGATGCTCTATCAGTTATTTTTATTTTTTCCTATCCCTATCTCCCTGAATCTCTTATCTTTGTCACTGTCTCTGTCTGTCTCTCTCTTATCTTTTGTCTTTCTCTTGCTCTCATTCCTTCCACAAAATTTTATTCAATTCTTTCTGTGAATAGACTATTATAATGGATACTAGGAACTGCAACATGAAGAGATTGACCTAGATGATATCTATTGTCCCTTCCTGCCCTAAATCAATGACCTCATGATTTTTTATAGTTAGATAATCTATAATTGCCCTGTTCTCAATAGCCACAGATAATAGAGAGTGAGTTGTTATCATAATATAGACACATAAACTCAACTCAACAAATATTTTCCTCTTAAAATAGAGGGGTCTTACATCTGTTTTCAAAAGTGGAATTCCTAAGGAATTCAGTTAAGTGTTAGAAGCCCAGGTAATAAGGAAGAACCCTAGAGATGAGAGTCAGTAAGAGGCCACTTGTAAACTAGACTTCCATTCACTTGAGTTCACTCTCCTCACCACCAAGGAGTCCATCTACCCTTCCCATCATCTTTGCCTGATGAGAATTCAACTTCAAGGACTCTGACAGTTTTATTCTCCTCAGTCAATCCGTTTTGCTTAATGTAAACACTGTAATACTCCACCTGTAGGTACTGTAATTAAGGTACATTAGAAGCACCCTTGGCCCAGTGACAGGCAGAGGGAAAATTATTGACCTCCCACAGATTTTTAAAGTCAGCACGTTTAAAACTGTGAAAATCACCAAGTCATTAGCAGGGAGGTTTTAATTATTTTTTAAGTCTTATCACATTACTTTCATTTGCTAGTTGAGCCATTTTCCCCTATCCAATGACTTAAGGTGAAGTGCTTTGTTCCCCTCTCCCCCTTTTTTTCCCCCTCTTGCGGCACCAGAACCTTTGCAGACAGGAAGGCACCAGTCATGTTAGGAGATGAAAGTTCTCTATCACAAAGTATTGTGGAAAAAAGTGCTTTCTCCACAGGAAACTGCTTAACTCATAAGGGTCCTGAGATGATGCTGCCAAAGCATCACTCTCTGTTTATACAACCTGCCAGGGTGACAGTTAATGTGGTTTGCTGGGCTCCCGGTGTTGCTGAAAAGCTCATACCTTGACACAAAATTAATCTCCCTGGACTCTGAAAACAGGAGATTGAGAGCTGTAGTCAGGGGGCCCTGCATACTATCCTCTTGATGCAGAGTCCATCAGCAAAGAGTTCTGTCTGGGAGTGGGAGCAGGCCCCTATCATGCCCCAAGCCTCACTCAGCTCTACTCTCTTTCTTTTCATCATTCCTAATTTCTCCTTCTTGTATATAAAATATATCAGAGGTACAACTTATGATTGGTTGGAGGAAAAGAGAGATAGATATCTGTGAGCATCATCCCAGCTCTTCTAGCCACTGAACACAAGGCAGGATGTTTTTTTCATTATTTTGCTGGGATTTTTAAAAGGATTTTTAGCAATCAAAAATTTAAACTACCATCTAGAGAATATTTTTATTTCATGGATTTCAAGTAGTTTGAATCAGTAACTTTGAGGGTTTGAAATCACTTTTTTACTTTTTCTTTTTTTGATTCAATTATTTTTCTTTGAAGTTTAGTTTATATGTAACCTCTTGTAGGAAATTACACTTCCTAATGTCCCTAGTTGCCAGAATTCTCTTTCTCTTAACAAATCAATTAACAATCATTTATTAAATACCTACTATGCCCCAGAAACTGTTCCAGATACCGGGGATACAAATTATCCTGGATATTCTTCTACTTATATGCTGCATGTATTCCCTTCTCCTGCTCCCTACTGTTTTAGAAGGTAAACTCTTGAAGATAGAGGCTATTTTCTCTTTTTGTCTTTGCATTTATAACTCTAGATTGAAGCACAATTTCTCCTTTCGTTTTTTGACGCAGATTTGTTTTTTGGCCCAGATTTGTGATTTCATCTGTGTAGGGACCAACTAGTTGAAGAATGTCTATTGCACTGATTGCATCATGCATTTATTTAGATGTTGCAAGATATTCCTATTACTAACCACCCCTACTCCTCAGGAGTAGAATTCTAAAATCTTGAGGTCAGGTATTATTTTTCTTTTTTGTATTATAGGTGTAGAGCCTAGAATAACCCCTGCCCCTGCCTTTTTTTTTTTGTCTAGACCAATGTCTATTGTCCTGATTGTAACACGAATTTATATGTGTAAATCTGAGCTTTCTCATCAAAAAAAGTATTTTTAAACCCATAACTTTCATCTTAGAATCAATTCTGTATAACATTTCCAAGATGGAGGAGGATTAATGGCTAGACAATGGGGGTTAACTGTCTTGCCCAGGGTTACATAGCTAGGAAGTGTCTTAGGACAGATTTGAACTCCAGATCTCCTATCTCTAGGCCTGACTCTATCCACTGAGTCACCTAGTGCCCCCTAGAAAGCATTTCTGATACTGAAGAACATATAGACAATGACTAGATTTCAGTAAGTGGAGAAGGATGGGCTGGATTACCTTCAGGAAAACATCAAATTCTTTAATGACCTCAGTCTTCTTATGAAAACAAAGGACCACCGTTTTAATATCAAAGTCATATAGGTGCTGCTGTTTGATAGTGTGATTTGGGGGAAATGATCTTAAAAGAATTAAAAATGATTATCATGTAGAGGACCTTGGAAAGTTACATGGTAGCTATGAGCAGGCTATAATATGTTACTAATATTGAGCTCTGAAGAAGAATAAAAATATATAGGAATAAAAGATGTCATCATGGGAACATATTAGAGGGAAAAAAGATGGGCTGGTTATGTAGCAAGGGCACAAAAAGGCAAGGGGTAATGATAGGCAGCCAGAGTGCTCCAGCGGTACCCTTAAAGCATCAGGAGAGCCCAGAATGGGCGAATTTTTGGAAGGAACTTCTGAATCATTAAGACCACGGATCCATTTGAGGGTCTGAGAGGGAACCCCCTGTGAGAAAATTCCCTTCTACTAATGCTGATTTAGGCTTTCATTGTATTTATAATCTTAAGAGAATTGACTGGAAGAACTGAGGGACTAAACATTTTGCCGAGGGTCACACAGCCAATATGTATAAATATTTGACCGTGACACTAGTGTTTCCATACTCCAAGGCCAGTCCATAGTCTACTTGTCAATGTTCCAAACAATAGAGTTAATTATAGATCATTAGAGGGCTTGGCAATATCCATTAGGAGAGGGAGTAGACCTTTAATGGATACATAATTAATAAGGTTTTCTTGATTTATTTAATAGAGGTTTGTTTGTTTGTTTTTTAATTTGGGGAAGGTAAAAAAGGATTTCATGTCATATGCTCCATATGGACTAGTAATTCAATAAAGGCAATTGTGTCTGATTTGATCTCTATGCTCCTCTCAGTACTTTCTACCAGACTTTGCACAGAGTAGGGGTTTAATAAATGGTTGCAAAATTGAAATCTGGAAAATGAAGAAAAGATTATAACCAAATGAGGGATAGAGATGATCATGGAAAATAAAGGGAAAATTCCGATTCCATAAAATGAATGTCTTTTTTGCACAAAGACAATAAAGCTAAAATTAAAGGAAAAACAATTAACTAGAAAAAAATCTGTACAGAGAATTTCTCTGATAAAGGTCTCATATCCACAATCTACAAGTAATTTATTCAAACTTGTAAGAGTAAGATCCATTCCACATTGTTAAATGGTTCTAAGGATGGGAATGGGCAGTTTATATATATATATATATATATATACATATATATATATATATATATATATATATATATATATATGAAAAAAATGCTCTAGATCACTACTAATTAGAGAAATACAAGTTATAGCAATTCTGAGATTTAATTTTACAACATTTTTGTAAAGATAACAAAAAAGGAAAACAATGAATGTTGGAGGGGAAACACTGATGAACTACTGGTAGACCTATAAATGGATATAACTACTTTGAAAAGCAGTTTGGAATTATAGCCAAAAATTTAATAAAAGGTATATATGTTCTTTGAACCAGATATACTCTGCTAGGCCCATACAGAATAAAAATCAAAGACAAAAGAAAAGGTCTTATATGTACATAAATGTTTATAGTAGACCTTCTTATACAGCAAAAAACTGGAAACTAAAGGGATGTCAGTCAAGTGAGAAATGACAGAATAAGCACATAAATATAATAGAAGACTGTTATGGGGCAAGATATAAGAAAATAGATGATTTGAAAGTGACATGGAAAGACTCATATGACTTGATTGAGAGTGGACTAAATAGAACCAGGACAACTTATTCTGTCACATCAATAGCATAAAAACAAAATATTTTGAGGATTTTATAAATTGATGAAGAATGAAATGAGCAAGATGAATAGGACAATTTAACAATAAAAAAAATACTGGCAAGACAAGTGATTTTAAAAACAGCAAGATATGATCAGTATAGTGAATATCTATGATTCCACAGGACCAATGATAAAATATTCGATCTGTAACCTTTACCAGAGATGAGCTTTTCTACAAATGTTTGTAATATAAGAAAGTGTTAATAAATCTTTAAAAATAAAATTCAGTTGAATCTGTAAAATGGGGGCAAAGATTCTTGCATTAGAACTACCTCAGAGGCAGCTAGGTGATGCAGTGGATGGAGTGCTAACCCGGAATTAGGAAGACTTTGATTTATTTCCAGCCTCAAACATTGTGTTTCGTGCTCAAACCCTGAGCAGGTTGCTTAATCACTTGCTGCCTCAGTTTCCTCAACTATAAAATAGAGATAATAACAGCATCTACATTTAGGGTCTTATAAGGCTCAAATGATATAATATTTAGAAAGTACCTAGAACAGTATGATTAATAAATTCTTGTTTCCTTCCTTTTCTTTATGCCTCAGCAGGTTGATGTAAGGAAACATTCTATAAACTATAAAGCCTTGAGCTATTGTTACTTAAATATAAATTACCACACTTACAAAATTCACCATTTCTAATCTTGCTATGTAACAAAATATGATCATTCCCAAATCTCAGTTGAAGAGACTCCAGGAGTTGTGGATAAATTTATAATCAGTTTCATTGAGTCAATAGTCAATCAAAGCAACTATTTGAACTATTAACTTTTTAAATCAAACTGCCATTGGATTGATTGCCTATGTGAATATAAATGGAAAGCTTGGTTCTTGTCTCATATATAAAGGCAATTTTCTGAGCAGTCTCTTCCTCAAAGGCAAGTCTCCTGATATTAAATTCTGTCAAATATTATCTCTCAAAAGCCTACTATGGACAAAGTACTGTGCTTAGCAGGTTTGCCAAGATGGTTAAGGTCTGGCCCTTTCCCTCAAAGAGTTTATTCACTAAAAGGGAGACAAGACAAGAATACAGGTGGCATGATACAAGGCCTGGTGTGCTAGATATCATTAAAGAGGAACAAAAATGGTATAGTTATTTGAAGTGTGAAGCAAGCATATCTGATTGAGATAATTAGGAAAGGCAGCACATACAATAGAATGTGTGATCTTAACCAAATCTCCCTATCTTTCTGGACTTGGTTTCCTTATCTGTAAAATGGTGGTGGGGAGGTAAGAATAGATGGCTTCTAAGATCCTTTCTCACTCTAAATTTGTGATTTTAAAAAGGTAGTGTTGGAGATGGATCCTGAAATACTAGTGGGATTTCAGCTGGTAAAATGAATGAAAATGGATTCTATATGAAATGGACTCCATGGATAAAAGTATGAAAGATAAAGAATATAGAGGTACCCTGGTCTAGTGGATAGAATGCTTTGGGGCCAGGAAGACCTAAGTTTGAATCCACCTTCAGATATTGACTATGTCCCCAGATAATCAACTTAACATCTCTCAGTCTCTTCAATAAAATGAGGATAATGAGCATCTGTCTCATAGGATTGTTATAAGGATCAAATGAAATAAAATATATAAATCACTTTTCAAACCATATAGGTCTATGTAAATATTTTTATTGTCATTACAATTTACTCCAATAACTTCATGTTGCAGATGAGGAAACTAAGTCCCAGAGAAGTTTTGGCTGGCCCAAGTTTACACAGGCAGTAAGTAACAGAGCTGGAATTTGAACACTGATCCTCTGAATCCAAATCTGGTGGTCTTTTTGCTATTCTTACACTGCCTCTACAGAGAGACAGTGTAGTACATGGGTGGAGAAGAGAGGAGCTGGATGTAGTGTCTAAGGATGGGATTGCATCTTAATTCTATGCTTCCCTGCCTGTAGGATCTTAGTCAAAGCAATTGACTTCTCCATGCCTCTTTTTCCTATTCTGTTAAAATAGAGACTTTATCTCTCTTCCAGCCAAAAATTTTTTTGATCCTCTGATCCATGTTTCTTCAAATGGTTTAGTTTCAACAAGCCTCACTGAAAGTATAACTGCAGGAACAATGTTGAAGTCAACTTTTAAGCTTTATAAATTGCTATAACAGGTTAGTTAATATGCTGAGTATATAAAGACTTGAATCCTCTCAGTAGCAGCAGTTCAGATAAAATCAAGTTTTCTCTAGGCTGCTTCTTAAGCAAAGACTTAGAGAGTCAGATATGAATGTCTGTAAGTCAATCTACACTTTGTTATAGCTAACTGAGCAGTAGACAATAAAAAAGAATTGCCTTCATGACTCATGACTTTGTAACGACCTGCTAAAATATAGCTTTTGGAAAGTCTACATTTGGGGTTAGTGGGGTTGGGTTCAAATATTACCTCTGCCAGTTGGGGACCTTAAATAAGTCTCTTGTCATCTTTAATATTTGAGCCTCTATCTGTAAAGTTAAGCATTTGGACCAGATGACCTCTCTAGTTTGTCCAGCTCCAAGTTTAAGATCCTGTGAGCCAGAGCAAGTAATAGCCTTCCTGATATGTCTGTGTGTTGGTGTTGTTGGCTAGCTATATAGTTGCTTTCCTTTCATCATTCCTCCCTGTGTGCATGTGCATGTGTGTGTGTGCGTGTGTGTGTGTGTTCATGAATCATTTCCATCAACACGAGTTTAGGATTCACCTGGACACATGACTGACAAACAATTCTTATTTCATGAACGCCAACAAGACATCTTTCCCCAGTCTAGTGTTTTACCCTCAACATCCATCTATAATGACTTTTGGTCCTTTCTGCATAGGCTTCTTGCTTTGCAAAGGCACCTCTGTTTCTTGGAGCTAGAAACTTCCCAGTTCTAAACCCTAGCCCAAAATTGGCCACGGCTCTCATTTTCAAAGGCAATCACCAGATGTATATCAAAGAATTTGCAGAATCCACATTGGGAAACCTGTCAGAAAATTGTTGGGAAAATAAAGTGAATCAATAGGATGTCAAGAGACTCAAATGGAAAAATATTGAATATTCATTTTCTTAGTTTCACAGGGGTAGGGATTTAGCAGAACCAAGGCAGCTTGTGGGATTTTCGGCTTTCCAGGAATGGTTCAAATAATTTTTGTGCTGCACATTGGATTAGTATTCAATTAACTCCTTTAAAATTATAATGTGAACCTTCAACAAACTTGTTAACGAGTCTGCAGCACAATTACAGCCATTAATAGCCACTGGGCATAACAATTGAAAGATGTATTTCTCAAATCAGTACAGTAAGACCATTTTTTCCCCTTGAATGCATACACTGAGCTGGGGGGGGCAGGGTGAGGGGAGGCTGGAAATTACCTGGGCTTCTTTCTTCATTCCATTAATCAGAAAATCTGATTTACAGCATGTAGAATTTGTTTTTTCTACCATGGGTCACATTCCAGGAAATCTGATCCTCAGACACAAGCAGTTCTTAATGGAGAAGCTCTTTCAGGGCAGTTTGTTACTTCAGCTCCAGATCAGCAAACACATTTCTGGTGTTTGCCAAACTGTCTTAAATATAACCCTCCATAGCACAGAAGTACACAGTTTGGAGACATAAGTAAACAGATTCTAATCTCTATCAAAATGGAAATGGTTAAGTAGTGAAATACTGTGCATGCACACAGGCCTATCTTTTTGCCATCACATATTTCTAGCACAGATGCACATGTGCCCTGATTTAGAGAAAGAACAAATAGGAAAAAGTCTGATATTCTATAAGTGATTCAAAAAAAGGATAATGGAGCAGCCACCTATTCTTAGGTTTCCAAGCCTAGAGTGCTGCCACAGAATGAATGCTGGGCCTGGAGTCAGGAAGACCTGAATTCAAATCCAACCTCAGACACTTACTAGCTGTGTGATCCAGGGCAAGTCATTTCATCTCTCTTTGCTTCAATTTCTCATCTATAAGATGGAGATAATACTAGTACCTACCTCTCAGGGTTGTTATGAGGATCAAATGAGATAAAAATTGTACAGAACTTAGCACAGCACCTGATACATTGTAAGCACAATATAAATGTTAGTTATTAGTATTAATTATTATTCCATGCAAAATTATACTATCATTAGAGTATAACTAAGATGTGATGATGGAGGATTTGCCTCTGAGTTCTGAATTTAGAGAAACTTTGCAGCCTTGGAATTCTTCAGCAGTTTGAAAATAACCAAACTAAGCATCTACTTGGCAAGAATGAGAAGTTACAATCAGGGGCTATTACTCATGGCCAACTTTTTCCCCTTAGTAGTTGAATCCCAGGTAAGGTGCTCTTTGATCTAATCTCACCTTGGCATACCATCCCTCTCATTCATCTCCGGGAAGCCTCCCCAGAGTGTATTTTATGCTACAATTAGTACTTCTTGCTTCCAGTACAAAAAGAGCAGTTAAAGTTCACTACCTGGACCAAACGGCACCTATGAATGATTTCAGAGCTTTGGCATCAAAATGACCCAGAGCTATCTTATTTTTTTCTTAAGCAAGTATGAAGAACATCTAAGTTAAAAGGTAAAGTGGTTAAAAACTAATTTAAAGACCCCAAAGCGAATATGTACTTTTAAGATAATAAAATCCAAAGTGAATATTTTAAAAGGAAGGTTTTAAGTCTGGTGTCACACATTAAGTGGCAGAACTGGTTATTCCCTCTAATGGACTTGACTCCAGAGTATGATGACATCACTAATGCCATGTCTACATCATTGATCTAAGGGACTATCCTCCTCCTAATTCAAAGCAACTTTTATTCTTTCCTCCACTCAATTATAGAACTACCATGTAACGATTCAAACAGATTAATTACTTTTGATAGTTGTGAAAAAAATACGACATCACTCTTCCATGGGGCCATAAAGCTTTCTCACCATTCTTAAGTAACACAGAAATAATAAAATCTCAAAAAAGGGGAAGGGCAATTTAATTTGGGTTTTTAGAACTATTCCTTCCCTAGACTTAGAAGATTAGTTTTCAAAGCAATGGTGAAATCATTGATGTCCGTCTTTTCAAGTCAGAAGGAAAAAAAAAAAAAGACAGGAACGAAGGCCTCTAAATACCAAACATTTGCTCTTTGGAGCATAACACAAACAAAAGACAAAAAACAGGATGAGTAGATGGTTCCATCATTACAATAATTTTTTCAGGTACTTATTTGCTAATACTGTGCATTCTTTCAGTTCTATTATTAGTTAAAGTTTGATATGTACATTAATCAAACTTCAGTCTTATTATTATGGATTTAAAAGTGGAGGGGCATTAGAGTCACCTGGTCTAATTCACTTATTTTACAGTTTATAAAGAAACTAAGGCCTAGAAAGGGTTAGCAAGTCATTTATCCAAGCTTCATAGGCTGTATGTAACAAAAGCACGTTTTGAAACTATATCCTCTGGCTTCAAAAACAGTGCTTTTTCTCCACTTTACTTGTCCTGTCTTTATTTTGGTTTACAAATCTTTGATGATCCAATTGTCATCTTCCTCCTCCTCTGAATAACTTACTTCATAAGTGTTTAAAAATAATAATAATATGGGTGAGCACACATCAAAAGAGAAAAATGCATCTCCCTATCTATCACTGACCCTTTTTAGAGGTGGTTCTAGGGGGAATTGACCTACCAGAGGGAAAGGTTCACAGGGCTGATGATATTTTAGTTTGAGGAGATTGCAGGGTCATATTAGAGAAAGAAGTCCTGAAGATCAGAAACAGAACTCAGTAAAAAATGAAGGGCTTCAGTCTATACAGGAAAAGAAGAGCCAAATACAGAAAGCTGTCATCCAACTCCTGATTGAAGACCTCCAAGAAGGCGAAACACCCTCTTATCCAGGCATCCAATTCCCATTCCAAATCAGAAATCCCATCCCCAAACAGCTCAAGTTGTTAAGAAGTTTCCTAATATTGTGCCTAAATTAACCTATTTGCATTGTCAGTGCATTCATTGCTCCTTGCTCTGCCTTCTCTTGGTGCAAATCTACTTCTTCTTTCCATGATAGCACTTCAAATACTTAAAGGCAGCTAACCAGGGTCAGTCAATTCTTAGGCAAATGATCCTGGGCAAGTCACTTAACCCCAATTGCCTAATCTTTTTTACTCTTCTGCCTTGGATATGATACTTAATAGCAATTCTAAAATGGAAGATCTGCCTCACCTTGAATCTTCACTTACAAATGTGCTCTTTTGCCTACTCTCATATACACTATCCCTTCCATTCATGCCCTGGGCTCTATAGCTTAAACATACTTAGTTCCCCAACTGATCTTTGTAAAACATTACATTACAGACCTCTGCCACTCTTTTTGCCCTCCTCTCTAGCTTGTCAACGTCCTTCTTAAATCAAGGCACCCAGAACCAAACACAATACCCCAAGTTGGGTCTGATGAGAGCTGAGTACAATGATACCAACACATCCCTATTCTTGGAAACTGTGTTGATCTTAATACAGTTCAATATATCATAATTTGTCATCATCATCATCATCCCATATCTCACTGCTGATTCATATTAAAGTTGTAGTATATACTAAGTTCTTTAGATCTTCTTTCTGAACAACTCTTACCTATTTGGACCTCCCCTATGTTGTAAAACTGATTTTTGGTAACCAAGTACAAAATTTTACATTTATCCTTATTAAATTCTATCTTATTAGATTCAGCCTAATGTTTTCACCTGTCAGATACTTTTGGATCCTAATGGTATCATGCGCAATGTTAGGTATCCCTTCAAGTTTGTCCTCTGCAAAAATGTGAGCATACCAACTATGCCTTTATCTACAATAGTGATAAAAGTATTGAATATAGACCCAATTACAGATACTTAGGTTACTGCACTGGTGACTTCCTGCCATATTGATGATTTACCATTAATGCTATGCTTCCATTTCTGTCATCTAAGTTCTGGCTCTATTTCATTATATTATTGCCTAATACATATTTCTATAGCTACTCAAAAGCTTCGCTAATATCTAGACAAACTATATACATAGCATTTTCCTCATCAAGGAATTTAATTATCATCATCAACTTATTTAAGAATACTGTCAGAAATGGAAATGAAGTGTTGACATGGGCACACCCATGATGGAGAAGGTAAAGGAAAGATAAGGATAAGGGAAAGATTGAGGTAGGAACTCAAGGTCAACTATAGGAGAACCCAGTGAAATACTATCATCTCATAATTCTCATGATGAGAGTTCACTTGAGGGAAAAGAGACAAGTACTATGTAAATGGTGTCATCTCCTATACAAAGCCCTTTCCCTCTCCTCCAGTTGCCGATGTTCTCTCTCTCTGTCTCTGTCTCTGTCTCTGTCTCTGTCTCTGTCTCTCTCTCTCTCTCTCTCTCTCTCTCTCTCTCACTCACTCACTCACTCTCCTTTCCTCCCTCCCTCCTTTCCTTTTCTTCTTTCCTTCTTTCCTTCTTTCCTTCCTTCATTCTTTCCTTCCTTCCTTCTTTCCTTCCTTCCTTCCTTCCTTCCTTTCTTTCTTTTTCTTTCTTTCTTTCTTTCTTTCTTTCTTTCCTTCTCTTTC